>NC_050577.1:47987843-48042843 GCF_011100635.1 Trichosurus vulpecula | reverse complement strand
GCAGCCAATCCTGGGGTTTAAGCTAAGCTGATTGATTCTCTAAAGTTGGATATACAGTCTGTTATTGAGAATGTGAGCCACTAGGTGACGCAGTGGATGGAGAACCAGGCCTAGAATCAGAAAGTCTCATCTTTGAGAGTTCAAATGTGACCTCAGACACTTACTAGCTGTGTGACCCTGAGCAAATCACTTAACCTCTGACTCAGTTTCCTCATCTGTAAAATGATCTGGAGAAGGAAATTGCAAACTATTCTAATATCTCTACCAAGAAAACCCCAAATGGGGTCACAAGGAGTTGGACATAACTGAAATGACCCAACAACAACAACAAATTGAAAATATAGTTTTGTGGGAAATCAGAGGGAAGAGTTCTACAGAAAATAAAAGGTGAAGACCTGGCAAGGACTAGAGAGAGTTGAGATTTGGGAATTATTCATGTGGGAAATCATATATGAAGCCATGAAAGGGGATGAGGTGCCCCCAGAATACAATAGGAATATCTAGAAAACTACCTGGGGAGGTCACTGACAGCTCAGGGTGTTGGGGTTAATGAACACAGTTCCAACTCATAAATGCTCAGGCTGATTTCACATTCATTTATTTCTCTAAAGTACTGCCCTGGTGTCTCATTGTGGCACAGAAGTGACCCTGGCATCACACAGGTTGTCAGAACAGAGCAGGTCTAGCAGGCCCAACCAAATAGGGAAGATGCCATCTGCAGTCCTAGTGATGGATAGATTGTGTATGAAAAATGATAAAATCAGAGCCCCTGGAAGTATTGAAATGCTGCTCACTTTTTGGGAGCAGGAGGAGAGTAGGAGGGTCTCTCGAGAACCCGTGATTTACCTAATTGTGTGAAACCACAGTGGGGTACATACATTTTTGCACAATGTCACCTGTGAAGTAATCAGCATAGTATAATGGAGAAAGCATGCTAAGGGGAGGTAATACACTGCTGGGCTGTGGGACTGCACCCTCACTTAGCCACACTCTGGTCCTAATATCTTCATCTGAAATTCAAGAGGTGTATTAGCGCCTCAGGCATCAAAGCACAGATCTAGTTGACATATTTGTCCTTCATTTAGATTTCTTCTTTTATTCAATTGCTTTCAAGTCTTTACATAGAAGGTCAAGGATCTGTGATTTTTTGAGTGTGAGAATTCCTTTCATCAACATGGTCTGCAACTCATCTGTGACTTAGTGAATGGTCTATGGAGAAGGTGCCTTCATCTTAAAGAGGGGAGATCATTTGTTCATGATCACAAAGGTAGTAAAATCAAAGGTGGGATCTGAGCCCAGGGTGTGGTGGTGGTAGCTTCCTGTTAGGCTAGATAGCAGAGCAGATAGAGCCCGGGCCCTGGAATCAGAAAGACCTGAGTTCAAGTCCAGCCTCAGATACTTACTAGCTGTGTGACTTTGGGCAAGTCACTTAACCTCTGCCTGCCTGTTTCCTCAAATGTAAAATGGGGGTGATAACAGTACATACTTCCTTCCCAGGAGTTTTTGTGAGGACCCAATGAGATAATTTTTGTAAAGTGCTTAGCAAAGTATTTGGCACATAGTAGGTGCTCTATAGCTGCTAGTGGTTGACTATTATTATTATTATTGACCTAAATTCTACCTTACCTCTTGGTGAAGTAGAGAGAGCACTGAACCTGGAGTCAGGAACACCTGAATTCAAATCCAGTCACAGACACTTACTAGCTGTGTGACTGTAGACAAGTTACTTAGGCGCTGTCTGCTTCAGTTTCCTCATCTGTAAAATGGGAATAGTTATAGTACCTTTGTCTCAAGGTTGTTGTGAGGATCAGATAATAACTGTATGCACTTGGCAGAGGTGAGAAGGAAAAGGAAATGAATAAGCACCTACTGTGTGCCAGGTTTGAAACACAGCATGCGCAAATTTAGAGGATCCACCGCAAATGTTCACATGGACTCTTTGTGCCCGACCTGTGGTAGAGCATTCTGAGCTCCTATTGGTCTGATCAGCCACAGTCGGACCCCCTGTACCTTGATTCCAACATGGGATGTCATTTCAGTCCTCTTCCAGAACCAAGGACAACCACCAAGTATGTGCCAGACACTGTGCTAAGCTCTTCTAAAAAAATAAATATTTCAATTGAGCCTCACCAGTCTGCCAAATAGATGCTATGATTATCCCCATAAGTTAAGTGACTTGCTCAGGGTCACACTTATCCACCATGCCACCTGCTGCCTCTGGTAGTGTAGAATGGTGCCTGGAACATAGTAGGCAGTTCTTTTTCCCCATTTATCTGACTGCTTTATATCCTATGTTGTTAAGTCATTTCAGCCACGTTCCACTTTCGTGTCCCCATTTTTATGGGTTATCTTGGCAAAGATATTGGAGTGCTTTGCCATTTCCCTCTCTGATTATATACACACTATATGCTGATCACATAAGACAAAGTTATAACTTCTTACACAAAGATGTTTCCTCTGTCTGAATAAAGGACTTCTTTGACCTGTTTCATGATGAATAAAAAGATATCTATGGTTTTTCCAGTTTCCCAAGGTGCCTATAGTGGGGCATCAGACAGCTGTAGAGATCCCCAAACCCTACAGTGCTATGTCACTAGCTATACTTACATGCGCGCGCACACACACACACACACACTCACAGAGGGTCTGATCAGCCAGACACACTGAAACTTGACTCTAGCAGAGTGATATCATCTTGGTTCTCTTTGGGAATGAAGGACAACCGCTACTTAGGACAATAGACTTAGAGTCTGAAAGCATCTCGGAAGTCACCTGTTCCAATCTCCTCATTTTCCAGATGAAGAAACTGAGTCTCAGAAAGAGTTACTGACTTGCTCATAGATATACAGTTAATAAGTGGTAGAGGCAGGATTTGAACCCAGTTCTTTAAACTCCAGATCTATACCTTTTCTCCAGTTATTTTAGAGATAATATATCCATTTTGTGACAGTCCTCTGGCATAAAGGAGTCTATACTGAGAGGACATAGGATTCCCCTATTGACCCTTGCTTTCTACACTTGGGCTCCCAATGCCAGACTCCCCCAGGGCAGGTGCAGTTGTCAATAGGTTAAGTCCTTGTCAGGGTACCCAGTTTATGTCTAAGGAAAGGCCCGTGGGCCAGTCAGAACCCTACAGGGAAATAACCCTTTAATAAGTTTGGGTGCTGAGAATAATCTCAAACAGTGGGAATCAGTTTAACACAAAACTTAATCGTATGGAGTAAGGAAGAGGGAGAAGGAGAGAGAGGAAAAGGGGACCCAGCATACAACTCCCGAACAGTATAACTTGGTAAGGGCAGCACTGTGTTGGACAGCACAGGGGCATGAGTCCATCAGCGTGAAAGGCATGCTCCAAGGTGCCCTTCTGAGACTGGGGTTCTCATACCCCTCCATGGAGCTGACTGATATGTATGTCAGAGGTCTGGGCCAAATAATATTTGGGGGGGTTTGTTATCGGGGAGAAAAAACAGGCTGTCAGTAGACCAAATATTATTGGTGGGGCGGCACAGCTCCACTAACTTTTGACAAGTATTATTGTCACTATCTTTTCATGAGTATGTTCTATAAGCTTACAGCCTCCCTTAAGAGGAGACTGTCACAGTGGCCTCAAAACCATCAGGCCTAATCTTATAACAATGGTTTCCATGCATAGATTCTATAAGCTACAGCCTCCCTTAAGGGGAGATTGTCAAGGCAGTCAGAAGACCACCAGACCCAATCTTATAACAATGTCTTTGTTAATTGGATCAAAGCCCTTCTTGATCCTGTTCCTGGCTTTTGGACTTAAAAACCATGGCTCTGTCACTGCCTCAGCTGGAATTTCCCTTAGCACTTGGGGCCTCCTTGCCTTGGAATGGCTTATCAATTATCCCTGTGGCCTTCTCAACCTTGACTATTCTTCTATACGGTCTGCTCTCTGGCACAGAGGATGGGGCACCATGTCTGGAGTAAGGAGGACCTGAGTTCAAATCCTATCTTAGACACTTACTAGCT
The DNA here is from genome assembly GCF_011100635.1 of Trichosurus vulpecula. Lineage (NCBI taxonomy): Eukaryota > Metazoa > Chordata > Mammalia > Diprotodontia > Phalangeridae > Trichosurus > Trichosurus vulpecula. Next base: position 48,038,850 of record NC_050577.1, on the reverse strand, counting down.
GTGTAATCCTGGACAACTCATTTAACCTGCTGGCCTCAGTTTCCCCAGCTATAAAATGAGCTGGAGAAGGAAATGGCAACCACTCCAGTATCTTTGTCAAGAAAACTCCAAATGGGGTCACAAAGAGTCATTCATGACTGGAAAATGACCCAACAACAAAGCTACCTTACTTGATTATAACAACAATAAGAGATATGAGAAGGCTGGGATGAACTATTTTCTATTACCACAAAGGACTGAAGAAAGCAAAGGGGTCTAGAGGTTGGACAAGCTGTGAAAATTAGCCCCCAGGTCCTTAGTCCCACAGCTCAGAGCAATTGGAAAACCAGGCTCAGAAGCAATTCACTAACCTGGGCTTCTTCAGACCAGACTCACAGTCACTATTTGCAGGCTGACCAGGCTAGGAAAGGTTTTTAGGAAAATTTCTGCTTGGCAAATAAGCATTTACCCAGTGCTTTGTGGTTTTAAAGTATTTTTATATCCTCTCACTCGATCTTCCCAGGCACCCTATTAGGTAACCAGTTACACTTGTGTCCATTTTATAGGTAAGAAAACAGACTCAGAAGTTGAATGATTGTCTAAAGTCACAAAAAAAGTTACTAGAAGTTCTAACCAAGGCTAGAACCTAGGTGCCCTGCCTGACACCTATTCCAGTTTCCTAAGATGGGAAGTTTTTTTTTTTCCTTTTACATTTAATTTTTATTTTATTTTTTCTCAGTTACAGGTAAACAAAACATTTTAACATTCTTTTTTTTTTAATTTTGAGTTTCAAATTCTCTCCCTCCCTTCCTCCTCCTTGGGAAGGCAAACAATTTGATATAGATTATACATGTGCAGTTATGCATAACATTTCCTTATTAGGCATGTTGCAAAAGAAAATGCAGGCCAAAAAACCCAAGAATAAAAAAGTAAAAAAAAAGCATATGCTTCAATCTGCATTCAGACACCATCAGTTCTTTTTCTGAAGGTGGATAGCATTTTTTTTTAATCATAGGTCCTTCAGAACTGTCTTGGATCTAAGATAGGAAATTCTGAGTAAGACTAGGTTCAACATGAAAATGGATTTTCACAGAAGTACATGAGATCCTGGACTAGACAAAGGAAATAATGTCTGTATCTGAAGGCCAGACCTCCTTCGGGCAGGGCTGGAATGAAGGCCTATTCAAAGAGATCTGGTCAGCGCTGGCCTCCTATGCCTCAGATTATCAGCGACTCCTTCCCGACAGGTAGCCCACCCCTATGCTGCTGATCACCTCCCCGACCCGTAGCCGTGAGCACATTCATCGCATCCCCCGTCCTTTCGGGCTGTCTTTTGCATTGAACCCCCGAACCTGCCTCAAGGAGACAGAAACAGGAGAAAGATGCACTCGGATTCCTATTGGAGAGCATGGGAAAGTTGGAGGTTTGGCGCATTCCGGGGGCAGACACCCAAGCGTGACACAGTTGCTCCCCCCACCCCAACGCTCGTGTATTCCACAATGTGGGCGGGGGCCTCCTGGCCCAATGGGAGACCCTTGAGTTTTCTCCCCTCCACAGCCTGCAGCTCTGCCAGTCCGGCTGTTGCTGCCCACTCGCCCGGCCTGCCTGCCCCAGGCCCTGCCCCCGGCCCCGTAGCGGTGTGGCCGCGGGCAACCCCGAACTTGGCCGGCCCCAGCGCTCCCCCCAGGGGCTCCCGAGAAGGCCGGCCTTTCCCTCTGCCTGCGGGCGGCCTCCTTCACCTCCCCGAGTTGCAGCCGGCTCCAGCAGCCTCTCGTGGGGCGTTGCCTTCGGCTTTAGGAAGAGGAAGGCACCATCCCTCTGACTTCCATCTCCCGGAGGAGTGGGGACCCTTGAGATCGTTCTCCCAGGCTGATCCCTGAGACAATCACAGAGATAGTACAGAGCTCTTTGCAGAGTTAAAAATAGGATTACAAAACGATTCAGATTTACAAGATGAGTTTTTATGGGGAGGGGGTGGATGGTTTTATAAGGACACAAAAACATACATTTTGTTTTCCAGGAAAATAAATTAGACTTTCTCCCAATAACAGTCAAAAGAAAGAATGGACTTACCCAGACTTCCCGGCACTTTCTGTCTCACAAACTTAAAAAAAAAAAACCCAAAAAATAAAAACAAAAAAAGCCATTTTGTTCAATTACAGAAAACTCAGAACGACTGTGGTGGATTTTCTCCCAGGCTCTTAAAGAAAAAGATGTCATGTTTTCTAGTTCTTAAAAAATTTTTTTAATTGCCCTCTGCTTAAGCACAATAAAAGACTGGACTGGACAGAGAAGTGTGTCTTAAAAGGGATGGAGCACTTCCTGGAGTTTCACAGAAATGTTTCAGTTTCGTTTCTCCAGCCTCAAGTGCACAGAACTCAAGTACGTTCCCTTTTGAAATGCTCTCGAATTCTTGTCTAATTGACAGCCAGTTGTCCTGTCTAAATCCTTGCCTTTATATCTTTTCTCCCTCGATTGGCATCTCTTTTTCTCCCTCCTTTCTCTCCCCCTTTCTTTTCTCCCCCTTTCTTTCTCTCCCCTTTTCTTTTCTCCCCCTTTCTTTCTCTCCCCCTTTCTTTCTCTCTCTCTGTTTCAGTCTCTATGTCTCTCCCCTCTTCCCCTCTCTCCTTTCCTTTCCCCCCACTGTTCTACTCCCTCCCTCCCCTTCTCCCTTCTCTCTTCATTCCTCCCTCCCTCCTCCTCTCCTCTCCTCTCTTCTCCTTTCCTGTTCTCTTCTCTCCTGTCCTCTCCTGTCATCTCCTTTCCCTCTGTCCACATAGGGTACCTTCCGGTGCTCTGCCCAAAGGAATATAAATTTTGACTGCTGAGACCCAGCAAGATATCTTGGGGTTTACAAACTAGATATAATTTCTGTTTGGGCCCTGTTGGCTTAGAGTCAACAGCAACTGTTATTGTTTTGGTCAGAAACTGTGAGGGTCTTCTCCTCTCAGATTTTTTTTAAACTAGGTAAAAGAGTTCATTCTTAGCCTCACCTCTTACCTAGCCTTAATCACTGAATGGGTATTGCCTCAGTCAAACTGAGACCTGGGAAAGACCTTTGCTTAAAAAGGTCAAGGTCTCCCACTGCATCTGAGGAGGACTCCAATCTTCCTGATCTGTATCTTGCCACTGGGCCCAGATGGCTCTGGAGGAGAGAGTGAGGCTGGTGACTTTGCATAGCTGGCCAGTTATGGCATCACAGTTCTCTTAGAGAATGAAAGACCACCACCAACAATAACTTTCAGCACTTAGAATGATGTTTGGTACTCAGTAAGCACTTATAAATACTTGTTGACTGGCTAACAAAAAAAAAAAAAGACAGCATACCTGAGCTCTTAAATAGGCGAGACAATTATCCTTCTCTCTGGTGAGTCCACCTCCAAACAGGGATTTCTAGCACCCTCCACACTCATCATACCACCTGGAGGTTCACCTCTCCATCCACATCATGACACTCACTGCTCCTTGCTACTTCTTAGTGCCAGTCCTTGCTTGGTCCAGCAGCGCCTCTCCTGGGTCTGGGAATCCCCTCCTTTTATCTACAAACTCTGCCATTCTGCTACTGCTACAGCTACTGCCTTGCTGTTTGTTTAAGAACTACTCACTGATCTGCTGCTGACTCTGCCCACTGCCATCTCTGGGGCTCTGGTTCTCTACAAGGAATTCATGGATCCCCAGGAATCTAAGCCATGGATACCTGTATAAGTGGTCTTTTCCCTGTATCTCTCTTACCTGTGATTCTCTCCATCCATTTAACCCCAGAGAGACTCATTGGATCCAAAAGAGAGGTCCTGTTCTCTCCTGTCCTATCCTTTCCTCTCCTTTCTCTCTGTCCACATAGGGTATAATCCCCTTACCTTCTGGTGCTCTGCCCAAAGGAATGTAAATTTTGATCGCTGATCAAAGGGGAGGAAAACAGGACCTTTAGACCTGTGACAAGTGCTGGCATAAGTGAGATTCATGCTGCCCAGGCACTGGGATATCAGTCTCTGGAATCAATTAACTCATTCTTATATTGGGGATTTAGACCTGCTTGGAGGTGGGAGGGGCAAGGTATGTTTCTAAATGTTGGGCATGTATGGCAGAAGTATGGGACAAGGGAGAAATTCAATCAATCAATATTTATTAAGTGCCTACTATATTCTAGGCTCTGTGCTAAGTCCTAAGGATACAAAAAGAGGCAAAAGATAGCCCTTGCCCTCAAGGAGCTTACAATCTAATGAGGGAGACAACATGTAAACAAATACATGAAAACAAGGCTATATAAGGATATACGTGTATGTATGTGTATGTATGTTTGTATGTGTGTATATGTACACATACATACACACATACATATATATATATACACATAGATAAATATAATCAGAGAGAGGTAAGGTACTAGAATTAATAAGAGTTGGGGAAAGCTTCCGATAAAAGATGGGATTTTAGTTGGAACTTACAGGAAGCCGGAACAAAGCCCTTTGTGTAGCACTGTATTAGATCTGAATTCAGGGAAATCAAGTGACCTGGGCCAAGACATGGCCATAGCTCTAAGACTAGACTTTGCCTTGGACCCCACCAACAGAGAGCTACAGGGGAATTGACACCATCTGTTGAAGAATTATAAGCAATACAACACTTCCTAGGATTGAGGAGAAATCCTAATAGGGAATGATGTTGGAAAGCAATGACCTGACCATCGGCTGTGAGCCAGAGATCTTTGGGCTGAGTGAGGAGCAATACCATGTGGACAACCAAATGATCCATGGAGGGGAAGAGATTCAAGTGCAACCATCGTAGTCTCAAAAGAAGAAAATATTAAGAAGACCCACTAAAGCAGGGGTTCTTAATTTGGGGGTCTGTGACCTTGGTTTTTAAAAATATATTTTGTTAACTGCATCTCAATACAATTGGTTTCTTTTGTGATCCTGCATATTTTATACATGTAAATACAATCCCCTGAGAAGGGGTCCATAGGTTTCACCATACTGCCCAAAGGATCCATGACACATTAAAAACTTACGAAAGTCTGTACTCGAGTCATAATTGCTAGAGGTATTTCCAGGTCATGATGGAAAGTGATAGGGGTTATGCAGACTTTTGTGTGTGTGTATGTTGGCGGGGGTGGGGGGGGGTGGGGGCGGGTGGGGGTGGGGTCGGTACTCATAAAGGGGTAATGATCTTTCTTTGAGCCCCTACTTGTTGACCTGTAAATAATCCACTGGTTCATTATTTGAGAGGCAGAAATCATGTGTATACAAAGGTAATTACTAACACCTTGGGTGGTATCAGATGGTTAAATTCCAAGACTGGGTGGGGACAATGAACCGGGGAAGTGAGAGACATTTTCAAAGTGTACCTGGTCCCCTTTGACATGTAAGAGTCTCTGACAGTCAGTCAGTCAATAAACATGTATTAAGTGCCTACTGTGTGCCAGAGACTGCACTAAGTTCTGGAGATACAAGTTTAAAAAGACCTTACAACCTAATGGGAAAAGGCATCACACAAAAATAAGCTAAAAAGTAGGGGTATAGGTGGTAGGAGAGGAAGGGGGAACAGTACCTGTCTCATGGGCATGATATAGAATCTCAAAGAAGTCCAAAAGCAGTGTAGCTGGTGGGAAATGGGGAAAGAATCAGTCAACAAGCATTATTAAGCACCTACTATGTGTCACATACTGTGCTAGGCTCTGGACATTAGTTACCTGCAATAAGTTACTTGAACCCCCTGAACCTCAATTTCCTCATCTATGGAATGAAAAGATTGAACTAGGTGGCATCTGGGTCCCTTATTGGCTATGAGTTCAGTGATCCTATGATCCAATTATTACATCCACTTTACACATGAGGCAGCAGAAGCATGATCAGGCTCATCAGAAATTACATAGGAAGTTAGTGGCAGAGCCAGGAACTGGTGGGTGTCTTTTTCTCCATTTCTTGGATAGAGTCAAAGTATGGCAAAGTACTTACTCTCTTGGAAATTAAAAATGCCTCAACCAACTACGTCTCAAAGAATACTGGGAAAAAATGGAAACAGAGATTGTGACAAAGCTTCTGTTTTCTGCCATTATCATCCAGAATCTTAAATATTAGAGTCTTTTGTAATGATAGGATCACATATAAAGCTGAAAGGGACCTTAGTCCAACCCTCGTATTTTATAAATGGAAAAACTTGGCTCCATAGAGATTGTGACTTATTTGATGTCACACAAATAGTGGACCTTAGATTTAACTCTGGGTCCAATGTCTGAAAACAATTCATCAAGACTCATAAATAATAGAGGTTTTTTTTTAAAAAAAAAGGCTATTAAATTGCATTTAAGCAGGTGAATGACTCCCCCAAATTGTAAATAGTAAAAAATTATTAATTTAGTTCAAGTCCAGAGGGCCTTTCCTGATCTCCCAAATGTGAGCATCCAACCCTTCTCCAACTTACCTTGTATTTATGTATTTTTAAAACACATTTTGCATATACTTGTATATGGACATAATGTCTCTCCTAATAGAATGTAAATTCCTCAAGGTCAGGTAATGTTAGTCAGTCAATAAGCATTTATTAAGCATTAACTATGTGCCAGGCACTATGACAAGCTCTCCAGATATGGGGAAAATAAGGCAAAAACATGGTTCCTGAACTAAAAGAACTCACATTCTTATTAGAGGGGACAACTTGCAAAACACAAATAATTGTGTACATGCAAGATGTCCAACATAAAAGGGGGTAATTTCAAAAGGCAAACAATGGGGTGGTCATGAAAAAGGCCTCTTGCAGAAGGTGGGATTTGAGCTGAATCCTGAAGGAAGCTAGGAGGCAGAAGTGAGGAGGAAGAGTATTGCCAACCCCAGGGGACAACCAAAAGTTAGAGGACTGGAGTCAATCAAGTGTCAACAAGATGAAAAATATCACAAGTGGAAACTTTAAGTGCCATTAAGGGTGCTGTGTGTGTGTGTGTGTGTGTGTGTGTGTGTGTGTGTTTTTAAAGAAATCAATGATTTTTATAACTTGAAGTGAATCCCTGAAAAAAAAAATCGAGGTGGAAGAATAGGAAAATGAAAACTGCATTTTATATAATCACCAGAAGATGGCAATATTTGCTCACTAAAGTAAAGCTTTTTGCCTTTCAAATTAAAGGACTTCCTCCCCTTCTAACTGTGATTTGGAAAAGTAGCTTGTTTGGGTGTGCCTATTTACTGTTGGCTCAGAAGGAAAATAACCTTGAAGAAACACATTTTGTTTTCATGTCCCGAGTTCCCTAGTTTGCCCTGAGGGTGGAGGTGGGGGGAGAGTGAAACAGAAGGGGTTTAGATTCCATCACTAGATGACCAAGTAAGCTTTTTGAAAATCCTGTGCCTAGGTTTGAATTTGAGAGAGCTGGAATGTTCTTCTACCGGAAATGCCCTTCCATCATCCTTCTGGTTCTGGAGTAAGAATCTAAACGACTCTTTTAAATATTTTGACTCTTAAAAATAGGTCTGGTCCTCAGATATTCTGAGGAACCATCTCTGGTCTGGGCCCTCCCATCTGTGGATGTGTCCTTATTCCATAGTTCCCCTGAGAAAGTCATAGACTCCAATTCACTTTTAATCTTGTGTTCTTAGATAGGGTTAACTTTAATTGGAGGCAGGGGATATATGATTGGAAAGCTCAACTTGTCCTCTTATAAGCTTCATCCACCCATATATACTTGGTGTTCTTGTCATAATCATGTTAGTTAGGAGTTACAAAGAGAAGCTACCGCTCTAGATTGTGCAAGCCTTGTGCTTTCATCTATCTCTGTGGATAGGACTCCTTGCATATAGGTGACAAACATTTTACCCTGTAATGACCCTGTGAGGTATGTAGGGTAATTATTACTCTCATCAAAAAAATTATTTTATTTTCAATTTATGGAACAAAACAAGCATTTCCATAACACAGTTCAATTAAGAAAACAAAAAGCTGATTGCACAGGAAACTGTAAATCTACCATGGACAACTTGCTCCCTCCAATATAAATTTCTTTTTTTCCTTTTTTTTTCTCTCCTCCCCCTACCCTAGAGATGGCTACCATTAGACACAAATATATGTGTGTGTGTGTATATACGCACATGCACACACACACCTACATATATATACATATATACCTATATTTGTTAAATTATTCTATACATACTTCTATTTATCAGTTCTTTCTCTGGATGCAGATAGCATCTTTCTTCATATGTCCTTTATAGTTAATTTGGTTTTATATATAATATAGTTAATCTATAATAGTCAAAATTACTTATTCGTTCAAAGTTGTTCTTAAAAAATATTGCAGTTACTGCATACAATGTTCTCTTGGTTCTGCTTACTTCACCCTTCCTCATTTCATACAAATCTTTCCATGTTTTTCTAAGCTCAATGAGCTCATCATTTCTTATAGCACAGTAGGCTTCTGTCACAACCATACGTCACAACTTGTTCAGCCATTCCCCAATTGATAGTGATCTGTGCAATTACCTCCATTTTCTATCTAGGAATCTAAAGCACAAAGTAGGTTCAGTGACTTGTCATAGATCACAGACTTAGCCAACTGGAGGACCAGGAGTCTAGAATCTATCAAGTACTAGAATATTTTTATTATTAATTTTTTGATTTATTTCATAACACTGAAGTACACCCTAAGGAAGTGGAAAGGGTCCTTTATACATAATCACTTTGGTAAGGGTGGGGAGGAGGTAGAGATATTAAGAGTAACAAAGCTTCCCCTTTTTTTAATGGTCCTCCAGATATTACAAATTGGAGACATTTGGAAACAATTCATAAGATCTTAATGGTAGCAGAGGAGTAAAATAATTTTTGGATAGTGTCTTGTGTAATTCTTGGAGCTAAGACAACAGAAGAAGGTAAAGTATGAGGAAAATGAACTCTATAAAATTCTGATTCCAGACTGAAAGCTAATAATACTGAGATAAGGAGCCTCAGAAAACAAGAGGAAAATGATGTGGTTTCTTAAATGATCTCTATGCCATATGCAAGTGGACCTTCAAGGGAAAATCCCAGGTAGAAGGATACTTTTTCTATACTTCTGCCACTCCGTAATCTACCTAAGAAAACAGGCCTCACAGGGATCTTGATTTTTTCATCTCTTCCATACTCTACATAGATGAGTTCACCCTCAGCCCGGCCCCTTAATCGTAGCAAAAGTTCCTGGACTTTTTTCTCTTCCCACACAGCCCCACTCTGAAACAGGATATTTGTGTCTGACACGTTTTGAAAACACTGCTCAATTTTGACTTTGTGCACAAGCCTGTTGAAACCACTGCCTTTTCCAAGGTAAAAATGTGCAATTGGCTGTTTGAAGTGACACATATACTTGTACTGTGACTTGAAGGACATATTTAGAGATGAAATATACTTTTCCATTTGTCCAGAATCTGAATCAAGTTGTTGGTTTTCTGGCCAGAACAACAGGGAGGCAAGGAAGTAAGGTTCTGGGAATTTGTGATTGAAACCTACTTGCTTCAGGATTTCTTGGAGCTGTTTCTTTAGCTTAGGCAGGGGTTGCACCAGTTTGGAAGCTGGTCTTATACAACTGAGAACGATGTTGGCCAGAATGAAATTCTGCTTTTCTCTCAAATGGGTTTTATTGGTCAACTGTCCAAGGAGATAAGTATATTGATCTATGATATCTTCCATTTTGTTAGCAGCACTTCTTTGGTTAGTGAGAAGATACTCTAATAATCCAGAAAACTTGTCTGCTTTTAAAATTTCCAGGCTTCTCCTACAGTTCTCTACTTGAATTGGCAAAACGAGTTTTGTTTTTGGGTTTTTGTCCTGATATTGCTGCAGATCTAAGGGACCGAATACTGCTGCATATCTATTGAAACATTCAATCACCTTTCTCCGAAGTTTTATTTCTTCTTTTTCTTTAATGATGTTCTTGGGCTTCAGAAGGACAAAGTAGTTATCGAAAAAATCAAAGGCTTGTTTCAAATCTAACTGCAAGTTACTCAGGTAAGGAATGAACTCCTTCAATGCTAAGTGATACTCATCATTTGGATCCCCAGGAATATCACCCTTTCCAGATAAAAATTTTACCATGTGTTCGTTACACACTTGATCTTCTTTGCCAAAAAAAGAAATGAGCTGTAGAACCTGGATTGTGCAAAGACATACTTCAATCTCTCCTTGATAGCCTGCTGTATTGTAGGAATCATACCTCCTTTTCCATCTTTGATTGTCCAAATCCTCTCTGACATTTTCTTTCATTTTACTTTGCTCCTGACACAATTTGAAGGCTTTGGAGGCTGTTCCAGCAGTTTCTAGGAGATTTCTCAGATCATGAACAGTGATGCTCCTACTTCTTGCATTTTCTTCCAACCACCATTTTATCTTACTTTTGTAGACTTGACCAATTGTATCTGAGATATAGGAGTTGCAGGGTGCCAGTGTTTTTGCTTTCTCTGCCCACTTCAGAGCACTGGGAAAGTTCTTCTCCTTAAGGTAGAAATGTCTCGCTAAGGCTTGACAAATGAATGCATTCTGGGGGAATCGAATAGTTCCTTTCTGCAAGACCATTACTACTTTATCATTACCTTCTTCCTGTTGCACTGCTTCAATCAATGGAGAAAACAAAGTATTTGTCTCATCCCCATGCTCCCTGCGCTGTCTGGTAAGCAACAAAGTTTCCACATCTTGGGAAAGTTTATCTCTTCCTATTCCAATATTATAAAATAAACTCTCTTCTAACAGTTCCAGTGTGATTTGACTTTTAGCCAAATGATAAGAGGTTTTCAATTCAACTAGACAGTGATTGGCGATCAGAGGATGGATGATCCTTGCAGCTTTGTACTTCCCTTTTTCCTGCACTTCCACTTGAATCAAAAGAGTAGAATAGTTTCCCATCTTGTCTTCAAGGCATTCGGTTCCCCAGAAAGTCCTCTTGTTTGCAATTCCCAAGAATTCCTCACACTGGGATACTGAGATTATGGAATTAGTAACATAAGAGTTCAGTAAAGCCAGAAAGGAAATGAGTTGTGCTTCCTTGCTATGTATTTCGAGCCCTTTCAGTATGTTCCTGACAACATTTTCTATGTATTTTTCATCAAAATTACTTTTCATGATCATGAAAGAATAAAAATCTTTAAAGTTCTTGTGTTGCTTTTCAATTTCTTTCAGTTTGACCTCAAAAGCTCTTTGCTCTATCTCAGAAAGTTTATTTTCCAGAGCAATGCTGTCTGGATGTTTTGCACTTTTAAGAGGATTCTGGGATCTCATACAGTTTAAAATGATCACTAGAGGTTTTTCATATTGAATACCCTTTTCTGCTACAGCTGCAAGAATATAATTCTGAAGCATATAGACATTTTCTTGTTCCTCAAAATCATCCACAAGGAGCAGTACAGGTAAATAATCTGGCTGGCCATTTGAACCATATTTGATTAAACTGATTACCTGTTCTCCAATTTCTGGAAATTCAGTTGCTTTATTTTTCAGCACAGCACATCTGAATTTTTTCTTTAGTTTCCAGAGAACATGCATGGCCAATGTAGTTCCCCCACAGCCTGGGTGGTGATAAAGATTAACAATTTTGGCACATGTTTGTTTAGGAGTATCTGCCCAGTCTTGAATCATCTCTTTAAGGTTTTTATATTTGTCCCTTTTTATAAAAGTTGAATACTTTTTAGAGGAAAAGTAAAAGTTCCACCAGGAAACTTTGCCACCTCGATAAAAATGCTCCTCTTGAGATTTCATGAATTCAAGGAACTTATTTTCATCCGCCTCTAATTCCGTGTCTTCACATTCATTTTCACAGAGGATTTCTAGAGCACTCATGAAATCTTCTTCCTTTTTCAGGAGAACAGTAGATAAACCAGTTGATGGCAAAAACCTTTGTGAAGAATGAATCCTTGATTTTAATTTCAGAATTGTACCATTTATCTTTTCAAGACTTAAGGTAGAAATACATTGGTCTGAGAGCTCATCAACCATTGTCAGTCTGGCTTGTAGAAGACTTTTCCATCGCTGACATATGTGTGAATTGATGCAGATGCACAATATGTTTTCCATTCCCTTCAGATCTTGGTAGAAAGCACAGAATGCTTCAATGAGAGGATCTCTTGGATCTTCCACTGGAGAGAGTAACAGAAACACCACCAAAAACTTCCCTCTTGGCATTATGTTTTCATGAGTAAGGAAGGAAATGAGTTTTCGGACTTCAGAAGCTCTTTCTCGTTGCCATAAAGATGACTCTAAAGGCTTGTCCTCCTGCCCTTCCAGGTCTGTCCTACCATTGCAAAAGATCCAGCTGGGCTGTTGATAAAGATTCAACTTATTGGGATTTTGGATAACTTCGTCATCATATTGATGTGGAAAATGAAGATTTGCTGCTCGAGTCTCTCGGTAAGATTTCACCAACCCATTGTTCCCAGATTCAGGATCAAACTCCAACACAGCAAACCATTTAATCTCCTTTAGAAAGTCCAGGTGCTTTGTTTGATTTGGATGGCACTTACTGGCCACCAGAATGTACCATTCATAGCGGGAATTGTCCAACAGGTCTCGGTTTCCTGTGAGTAGTTTCACCAGCTTTGGCCCTTCATTTCCCTTCATCTTCTTTTTTGTTCCATATTCTTTTTCTGCAGATTTTCTGGAATTTGCCAGTGAATCCAAATCAAGTAAAAACTTTTTGTAATTTGCATCATTTTGCTTGACATTAGCAAGGATGTCTTTAGAGCTGGCTCCCTCCCTCACAAAAACTGAGTATTCATTATTTTCTTTCCACCTTTTTTCTTTACAGTTTTGCATTCTGATGCGGAAAAGAGTGTTTTTACATATGGAATACTGAGGAATGACATCAACTTCAATAACAAATCTATCAGATAGAGTATTGTTCTGCCGTAAGACTTCCACAAACCTGGGTTCCCTAATACATTTACGTGCTATATTGACCTGCTCATCATAATCAAAATAGTGTTTGATCATCAGATTGAAGTGGTCAACAAAAGCTTCTTTATTGGTAATTTTCAACCCAACAATTTCTCCGTGGGGTTTGTCTTTGACACCAAAATGGATAGTGCCGTTGGTACGAGAATTCATGCAGGCTGAAGCAAATTTAAAGACTTCTTGGCTGAATTTCATTTTGATGTCTTCCTCAGTTGCTGTCTCAGTATTAGTTAATGCCTTATACTCATGGACTGGATCAATGAGATTTAGTGGTCCTGTTTCTGGCTGCAGAATATAATGCTGTATATAACGACAGCTGTCATGGAAGTTGTCAAAAGGATATGGCATACACGATAATCTTCTTGGTTCTACTTCTGCATCATCTAATACATTTTCTGTAGTGAGCTTTGATTCCTTCATACATTCAGAATTTGTAATATCTTGAGAGTTGGTAGTTGAAATTGCCTTTTCTGTATTTTCTGTTTTGAGTTTTGTTCTCATTGTGTCTTTCTTTGTAGGAGTTTTCAAGCTATCTTGTTTTCCAAATGTCTGAACAGAACTTTCTGGTGGAGTGCTCTTCAATGTTTTAAAAGTGCGCATTATCAAAAGAGCTGGGCCACGTGGTATACCCATATTCACAAGATCCTTCTCTTCTAAGACATTTAATACTAAGCCTGACACTTCTTCAGAAAGTAGGATTTGTCCATATTTTTCCTCAATCTTGAGTTCTTTTGTCACCCATTGTTTCACATCTTCTTTGGTCCAGTCATCAATATTTGTTGTCAGGTCAGTCATTTCAAAGATGTATCTTCACTCTTTTGAAAGAAAAACAAAATTAATGTAATAAACATTTGGGATGTTGTATGAGATACTTAATTTAGAATTGCAATGACTTGCAAATTCTGTTCATTGAATCACAGAATCACACTTGGAAGGGATATTAAAGATAATCTCGTCCATACTAGACCTTAACATCTATTCCCTTTGCAATATCCCTGAGTAGTCATCAGCCTGCCTTCCCTTGAAGATTCCCCAGTAACGGTAAACTCATCACCCAATTCTACTTTTGCATGACTCTGACTTTTAGAAAATTTTCCCATATATCCAGCCCAAATCTGTCTTTCTACCACTTCCATACATCAGTTCTTGTTCTGCCTCCTAGCTAGGGCCAAGAAGAAAAGGACATTTTTGTTGTCCTTAGTTTTCATCATCATCCTCTTCCCATTCTGACATCTAGAGCTGCAGATGCTGTCCTTGCAAGATCATGCCACTCTCTTTCATACTCTGCTCTCTGCCCCTGCTTTCCTGTGTATACTTTAAAATCTATCTTGGACAATGAGTTCTCTGTGCATCCATGGGCTCGGCATGTAGTTGTGGGACTGATCTAGTTAAACGTAATTAAGCCTATCATGACAATAGGCCATGAAAGAAAAGTTTTTGGGGAATATGTTAATGTTGAAATGGAAAAGGATTATTTTTCAACCACTTCATAAGTATCTCTATTACTTGCCTTTGGTTAACAAAAATTAAAACCCTCATTACATTTTCAAATATAGGTCTAAAATTAAACTGAAAACATCTTACAGTAAATCACCTCTGCCTCTTATCTGTAAGGCTTGCTTCCAGTGACTTTTCCACATGAGACCTTTCTTGATATCCCATGTCTTAGATGTTTAATCTTCATCCCCAGAAAGTACTTTTTATATTCTCTCTCTCTCTCTCTCTCTCTCTCTCTCTCTCTCTCTCTCTCTCTCTCTGTCTGTCTGTCTCTCTATGCATATATATGCACACATATACTATATATATATATATATATATATACATACATATATTTTTGTCTTCCTCCAATATGTGGTAAACTTCTTGAGTTCAGGGATGAATTCATTTTTGCACACACACACACACACACACACACACACACACAGAGTCACAAAAATCCAGTGCCTTAAACATAGTATTATTGTTCCTTTATAAGTGCATATTGCAATTTGGAATTATACAAATAAAATGGCAAAAATGCCCATGCCCCTTGACTCAGAGATTCCACTATGAGGCTTTGAGCCCAAGGAGGTCATTGACAAGAAGAAAGTTTTCATGCACTCCAAAATATCTATGGTAGCCCATTTTATGATAGCAAAGAACTAGAAACAAAGTAGATGCTACCAATTAGGAAATGCCACCAATTAGATGCCACCAGGAAACAAATCGTGGTACGTGGATGTAATGAAATTTTACTGTGATGTAAGAAATGATGATTACAAATAAAACAAATGTAGTCAAGATCAGAAGGAAAACAGAAAACTGGGGGATATTTTTATAGACAGTTTCTCAGATAAAGGTCTCACATTTCACATATATAAAGAACTTTGCAAAATTTATAAGAATAAGAGTCATTGTCCAATTGATTAATGGTCAAAGGATATGAACAGGCAGTTTTCCAATGAAGAAATCAAAACAATTTATAGTCACATGAAAAAATAATCTAAATCATTATTGATTAGAGAAATGCAAATTAAAACAACCTTCAGATATGATTTTGTGCCTATCAGACTGGCTAAAATGATTGAAGAGAAAAGTGACAAATGTTTGAGGGGATGTGGAAAAATTGAGACATTAATTATTTATTGGTAGAATTGTTAACTGACCCAACCATTTTGGAAAGCAATCTGGAATTATGCCCAAAGAGTTATTAAATTGCCTATACACTTTGACCCAGCAATACCACTACTAGGTCTGTTTCCAAAGATTATTAGGAAAAAAGGAAAAGAACCTACATGTTCTAAGATATTTGTAGAAGCTCTCTGTGTGGAAATTTGCAGGGATGCCCATCAATCAGGGAATGCTGAACAAGTTGTAGTATATGATTGTGATGGAATACTACTGTGCTATAAGAAATGATGAACTTGATGATCTTAGAAAAACATGGCTAGACTTGCATGAAAAAATGAAGAGCAAAATAAACAGAACCAAGAGAATGTTGTATACAGTAACAGCAATATTGTTTTAAGAACAACTTTGAGCAAATAAATAATTTTGGCTATTGTAAATACCCAAATTAACTACAAAGAACATATGAAGGAAGACACTCTCTGCACCCAGAGAAAGGACTGATAAGTAGAAGTATGTATAGAATGATTCTACACACACACACACGCACACACATACACACACATATGTATGTATATATATATACACACACATGTTTGTATACATATATATACATACACACACACACATACACACACACACACACACACACACACACACGCACACATGTGCATATATACTAGGACTGAGATTAGGATCTATTTTTCCCAAAGGCAAGTTTGTTTCTTTCCTCCTGGTGCTTCTCATTTTATATTACACTTCCTTTTTTTATTCCTGCTAGCCTTTCACACGTCACCACCAGCCTCTCTTACCTAACTGGGTTACTACATTATAAACAAAGGCCCTTTCATCACTGTATTACTCTAACCAGAACCAAACACTGAGAACATGTGTCCTCTCCCAGCCCTCTCCCACCCTATGGGCAAATGGTAGTTTCATGGAAATCAAGTCTATAAACAATAAGTATAGCACTGCTCCTCCGCTCACTGGTTGAGGCACTGATGTGCCAGCATAGCTTCTGAAGTACTGAAGGTTTGCTTACAACAAGGGCACAGATAAAAAGTGGGCTTATCCACCATTATGGTAACATTGATACCAGAGTGTGTTTTCAGGTAGGCAACAACTATAGGTTTCTGAACAATGGGGACAATGGAAAGGGTCTTTTAAAAGCCACTGGATTCATACACTGAAGCAAAGGAGGGATGATCCCTCTACTCCTTCTCATTGCTAGTATTCTGGCACTGCCCATTTGAACTTGTTGTTCCAGGGGATTAGTCAAAGAGTAGGATTTCATCTGAGCTTGATTTCCAGCAAAGGTAACCTCTTTTCTCTGTCACAAACACCAGGATGGCTCTGGAAGTTTCTATTCAAATAATGTTGAATAGTATGGTATTGAAGCTCTTCTCCAAGATCTTTAGGTGACCATCATCCTTGTAAAGAAGCATGACTGTAGCCTTAAAAACTTTCCACAGAAAAGACAAGTCTATGGTGTCATTCTCTGATGATTAACAATGGCTCAGGCTTCCTAGTTGTGTGGTAGAGATACCTTCCTCTCCCACTGATCGCTGGTTGTAGTAGCAATTTTGATTTGAAGATCTTTCCCACCCATTAATAGGCCATGTGACCTGTTTACATCACAGGAAGCCTAAGTTACATGGTGGGAGGAGCTTCCTAACAGGAAAAGGAAATTATGTCACAGAAAATGCTGAGGGAGAGAGAGGGAGAGAGAGAGAGAAAGATGTTATGGCTTCTGGTGGCTACTAATGGCTGCCCTTGTGATTGTTAGAACTGAACAGGCTGACTTAGCTGTACTGTGAGTTTGTTTTGGGGAAGACCCCAGCAGGGGGGTCAGAGAGGTTTTGGGATGGTGAGTTTCCAGGCTGTGATATGGTGTTTTAAGTTCCTTGCTGTTATGATAAAGTGGGCTGACTGGCTGTGGGAGCTGAACATTTGGTTATGGGTTATGATTTTCTGGTGTCTGAAAAATGTTATACTTCTTTTACCTTCTTTGTGGAGAGTCTCTCATACTTTGCAATACAGAACTAGATAGGTATATTCATGATTATCGTTGATGTTGTGTTTATTGCCTTAGTGTTTTACTGGTATTGGTAGAGCCTGAAGTAAAGTAGGGGACTCTTGCCTCTGGTATTTGCCAACAATTGGGTGTGTTCTTTTCTGGGTCTGTATGGAGAGGAGCCTTCTCAATTTCCTGGGTAAGGACAGCTGAATTCGAATAGAAGAGGCTGCCCATGGATCAGCTTGCAGAAAACTCTATGAAGCACATTCAAGTTTGTCACCTTCTGGAACATGTTCTTGAAGTGAAGTAGCTGGAGCAGCTGGAACAACTAGTTTGAACTCCTGGGAGGCTGGTACATCTGCCTCAAGACACTGGATCATGGGGCACCTAGGAAGGGCTGTCAGGTCTGGGAGGTGAGAGCTTGGTTTCTGAAACTGTTGAGGAGTCTTCCCTGGCCTTTTGGTGTTCCTGGTCATTTGGCTTTTCATCTCCTTTTGGAGTAGCCATGACAGACTTTACGTCTTTTGAGGAGTCTTCCAAGTCTTCTTCTTCTTTAGCTTTCTGGTGCTCCTGATCACTTGTGTTTTGATTTCTTTTTAGAGGAGTAGCCATCTTGGAAATTCATTCTCACTGCCAGGAGCCTAGCCTTTTTTCCCTGTTAGTACCAACAAATTTCTAACTTCCCTTTCCCATAAGCTCCTGTACCTCATGCCACCTACCTACCCTTAAACTAAAGGTAAGTGATCCCCAAGGGGAACTGGTATGTAGTCATTGACTTGACCAATGCCAATCCCCCTCCATGAGGAAAACCAGGAATAATTTGCTTTTACCTGGCAGGGCTTCCAATCCAGCATGACTATTCTGCATCAAGAATACCTTAACATTCCTGCAATTTGCCACCATGCCTTGCTGGTCTGGTGACATTCTTGCATTATATCATTGACTTAATCATTATCAGCCCAAATGAAGAGGTTGCCAAAAATTCTTTAGAAGTGGTACTATAGACCCTTAAGGCAGATGAGTGAGCTACCAACCCTGATAAAAGCCATGGACCCACACAGCAAGTGAAATTCCTGGGAGCCCAGTGAGTGGGGAACAAAAAAGACATTTCTAACCTAGTTAAAGACAAACTCTTTAGCTTAGGGACCCCTAAGAATAAAAAAGAGACACTATTAGGCTTTTGCAGTATTGGAGACAGCACATTTGCCTTCTAAGTATCTTACTGAAACCCCTGTTTAAAGTAACACACCAGTCATCAGTCTTTGAATGGAGGTCAGAGTAGCAACAAACACTAGGAAGGGTGTCACTGGCCATTGACTAAGCCCTTCTGCTAAGACCTTCTCTCTCTCAGGACTACACAGAGCTTCAGGCATCAGTTTCTAGGTTTTGCAGCCAATTCAGTCCTAGTGCTCAGAGAAGCAAGGAGTGGCCTTTGGGAGTGACGACCTAGGCCAGTAGTAACTGAAATGAGGACTTTTTTTTGATAGATATACACATTTGGCACTATATAAATGCTTATTCCCTTCCCTTCTTCCTGGACCCCCAGATGGGGTATGGGCTTTCAACTGGCCTTCCTTTTGAACTTTCCCCTGAATTTCAGGAACCCAGCCCTTGAACCCAGTAATCCTTTCAACTGTCCTTTCATTGTGCCCCACCCCCTCCAGTCCAACCCTCAATTCTCTGTTATCTTCCTCCAGCCTAACCCTTCATTGTCTGTGACCACCCTTAATGCCATCTAGATCCCTCCTCGTACCTCCCAGTCACCCCAAGCTACTGACCACTCCTTGACCCCATCCAAGTCTTCCCACAATCTTTTTCTCTATAAAAAAGGTCAATCTTGTCCCTAATAAATGTGCAGATTCTTAAAATACCACCTGCTTCTACTGGCAAAACATTAAACCTTGTCTCTGACTGAAAGAAGGCTTGAGTGGTCAAATTCTTTTGAGGCGGACCCTCCCTTTGCCCTGTCATTTCAGGGTTCTTAGCATCCCTAGACTGCAACATCCCCATTTACAGAGTGTCTACACGTATAACACATTCTACATCACCAGGACTCTCCCAGAAGCTGTCTGAAATACTCTGAACCTGCACCAGACCTCCAACTATCAGTATTTACTTTGTTTCTTAAGTTAGCAAATGTGATAAATTTGTTGACTCACAGAAATTCAAAGCCAAGAGTTGTGTCTCAGTTAATATTTACAGATAAGGAGTGGGAGGAAGAGAGAGCATTTTTCTCATTTAGTGAGATAAAATGTTTGGTTTAGACTTACTCTGGCACATAGAGCCACTTTTGAATGGTTGAACAAAGTGTTGGACTCTTAAAAAGCTGGCAATGGATTTGAAATCCATGTATCCCTGAGAAATAGCTATGAGCTCCTAAGAACCATAGGCTTGGGAAGGAGCTAGCAGAAAAATTTTTCACTCTCCTTTTCACTTACAGGGGCCATTTGACTTGCCAGCCTTTGAAAAGCAACCCATGCTTTTCAAAAGGAGAATGAGAAAGCAACGTACCTGAATGGAAGTGAAGGCCTGCGATTTCTGCCCACGTGAAGGTTGGGGAAGAAAGTAATATTGGGTTGTTCTTTGCCTCAGGAGATGACTGACAGCTCAGCCTATCTAATTCTCCAGTGCTTCCTCCTGCTTACATAGAAGAATTAGGAAATTAAGGTTCAGAGAGATAGTCATTTGTCCAAGGTCCAGAATTCAAGTCTTCTCTATACTAGTCTTGAAATCTTTCCTTTCTGACTCATCCATGGTGTTAGGCAGATACTGAAAGTATTTCTTTTCAGAAAAGGAGCTACAACTAAACTAAAGTAAAATAAAAATGGAGAGAAACTCTCACATTCATTGAATACAACTTTTGTTTCAAAGAACTTGCTGAATTAGCCATTTTCTGGGCAGTTTCTATTTTAATCCCTTATGAAAATGGTAGTGCTCCTTAGGGGTGGACATGTTGTCTTAGATTAGATTTAGATGATCTTTTAGAATTTGGGCTACTCTGCTAGTTCTCTGGTACAGGAATCATAATTATCTTGTAGTACATGTGTTTATGTATGTGTGTATATCTGTGTGTATAAATACCTGTCTATATCTATCTACCTATCTGTCTGTCTGTCTATCTGTCTGTCTATCTGCCTGTTATCTATCTACCTGTCTGTCTGTCTCTTTGTCTATCTATCCTGCTTGCCTGTCATCTATCTGTCTATTTATCTGTCTGTCTTTCTATCTGTCCTCTATCTTTCTATCTATCCTGCTTGTCTATTTGTCTGTCTGTCTGTCTGTCTATATATCTATCTAAATATGTGTGTAGATAGAAATACACATATATCTATAGGTGTGTGTACACATACATCCATATATTCATACATATATCTATAGGAGTGTGTGTATATATATTATCTTTACAATATGTATTTTCCCCAAATTATATGTTAAAACAATTTCTAGCATTTGTTTTTTTTTCTTTTTGAGTTCTGAATTCTATCCCTCTCTCCCTCCCTCACCTCCCCCCTCCCTGAGATGGTAAGCAATCAGATATAGGCTATAAATGGGCAGTCATGTAAAACATTTCCATGTTAGTCATTTCATACATATATATTACACATTTAAAAACTTCCTGTGACATAGCTTTTAGAAATCCTTTTGGAGAGCTAAGGCCTGAGTTACAACATATGAATGAACACTTTATTTTAAACATTGCTTTAAAAATTCACATCCATTCAAAAATCTTTTTCCAGTAAAATAACAAAAGCCCTAGGATAAAAAACAAGAAAACGAAAACCACGCAGCTCCTCCCATCCCCACTTTTCCCAGACTTTCCACGTCTTGTCAGCATTTCTGCCTCTCCTCTGTTGCTTTTATCCTTCCTTTGGCATCTCCTACTTCTCAGTATATTCATTTGCACTGTTTTGAAGATGTCTGGTAAACATTTAGAGGATTTCTGTGAAGTGCGGGTGGGGTGGGAGAAATCACTCTCTTCGATGTTAGTTTCATTTCCCTGGGCTGCCTGCTGACTCGCTGTAGGCAGAGTGCTACAGCTTCATCGGCAGCGGTTGGTTGGTTTGTCTCCCGCCCCACTACGGGCCACCCTCGCCTGCCTCTCCCTTAGCAGTTGTGATAGGAAGATGAAGGGGGATAGTGAGTCTGTTGTCAATAAAAATCGCAAATTGTCAGCCTATTTGGCCTCCGAATTGTTTCATTTTAATGTCACCAGCCAGTCTATCATTTTACTGTCCAAGATACCATGTAGAGTTTTGTCTTTTACTCCAATCCCCTCTCCCCGCCCCATATATATAGTTAGAAGACTAGCTCTGTGTGAAGTTTCACACTTCAAAAGTCTGATCTAAAGTTTGCAAAGGAGATCCCTTGTGATCCACGCCCCCCCCCCACAACACACACACACACACACACACACACACACACACACGCACACACACGAGTTCCCCCGCAGTGCCCTATGGGAAGCTTTCTCCTCCAAAGATCTTCTATGACTGCTAAGATAAGCCTCACTTGGCAGTTATCATCTGCTTCTACATTTGGAGATACTGTTACTGATCACATATATGTATGTATATATGTGTAACTAAAAATACAGGTTATCCCAAAAGTCTTAGAGTAGTTTTAAGTCTGAATAAGCTTAAAACTGTACTAAGACCTTTGGGACACCCTGTATTGGCATATGTATATGTATGTATGTATCTGTGTATGTATGTATACACACACATATATGCATACATATGTCTAGTTTTATTTGTTTAAAGACCATGACAACAACAACAAAAACAACCACAACAACAACCTTAGACCACTCCACTGTTATTAAGTCTAAGAAAGGAAATGAGGCCATTGATTGATGCAGGAACTTACCAGAGCTGTCCTGAGGACTCCTTCTTTGAAAGTAGAATCTTGGACTGTATAATAATATTTTATTTCTTCTTGTAAAAGTATAGGCTCTCAATAAAATAAATTTGGTAACATGCACTTAATCAGCAAATTGCCACGCTTTTTCTCTAGAGGTTCTGAAGCAGTAGGCTGAATTTCTGAAGGCTGTGGGATTTTATTCTTAGCCTCAAAGTAATCTTCAACAAATAGACACACCCGAAAATAGGTTTCACTTTCATTTAAGTTTCCTTCTTTCTTTCCCCATCCCCCCCTTCTCTTCCTCCCCCCTCTCCCTCAGTCCACATAGGAAGTCACGCCCTTACCTGTGGGTGCTTGGACCAACAGAAGATTAGTTTTGATCGCTGAAACCTTGAAAGATATCTTAAGGGTCTGCCTGAAATCCTTTGGCGGGCTACAAGTGACCCATGGGCCGTGTTTTGCAGGCCTGGGTTAGAGACTGGCTCAGTAAAATCCTGTTAGTGTTAATTGGTGTCAGAAGTTTCTAAGGGCTGGATGTAGAAGTGAAGCTTTAAGGTCTCTCGCACAGGGGAGAAGGGACAGGTGCCACTGGATCTTTTTCCAGGGTCCCAACTCATGTCTGGACAGGCAAGTTCAGAGCTTCTACTCTCCCTCATTATGGGCTCAACCTTTGATCAAGACCACCTTTCATTTTGAGGATTGTTCTTGGGACCTTTTCTTGGCCTGTATTACTCTGGTAAGACCTATTGCACACGGATTTGGCTTTGAGAGTGTCTCTTCTCTTACAGCCAGCTATAGCCTGTGGGTTTTTCTCTTCTCTTATAAATGTGGTCAGAGCTATGGACTGCTGGGGGTTTTCATTTCTGCACCTTGTAAAATTATTTTGCACAAGAGTTGCTTAAGTGATTGGTTTTCTGTGTGGTTAAGCCAGTTGAAATTAACATCTTAATTGTGCACTTGGTTAAAATTGTGGAATGTTTATTTCTATAATTCAAGTTAATTGCTAGCATGGTGTAGATTACTTGTATTTGTGTATTTATGTTGTTATATGGCCTTATAGCATATTTGTGTATTGTATACTTGTTAGTTAAGTTATACTTGTTAGTTAGTTAGTTAATAAACAATGTTATTGTTTTTGAGGATCAGCTCATGGTTGTCTCAGTCAGGAAAGGGGAGACTAGCAGTTGGTGCCAGAACGCACTCCAGAAAGCACTGAGAAACCCTCCCTGAAATCCCCATCACTCCACACGACTAGGATCCGGGGAGGGGGAGCAGAAGGGGTGGCAAAAAAAGGGAAATGTACAAATGATGCCCGTTATCACCATGACTCCTGTTGGAGCAGTTTTAAACCCCTCTGCCTTCCCCACTCCCCTCCCTCAGAGTCAAGAGTGTATCTCAGTTGTGGGGATTGCTAATAAGACTATATCCATTATATATATATATATATATATGTATATGTATATGTATATGTATATGTATATGTATATGTATATGTATATGTACATATATATGTATATGTATATATAATTATATTATATATAAAAATATATAATATATTGTATATAATTATATTATTTATGTAATATATTCTATTATATATAATATAGATTATATATATTGCTATAAGATTATGTCCATATCTCAGAACCACTCTCCCTTTTTATTGGAGGGATCAGTGTTTTTCATCCTTTTCTCCTGGTCCCTGAGGCCCCTAGTCACTTGCTAGGACAGGTCACTATTTCAACTGACCCATGAGGGACCACTTCTTTGTATCTTTTATCCCCTACACTTTCCTTAACCCCTTCCAACCATCCAGCTCTTAACCAAGTTCCCTCCGGCTTGTGGACTTCAGATGTGACTGATATTGGGTCTCTCCCTTTGATTTATTCACCTCTGAGAAAGGAGGGGATGTAGTTGGTGTAAGCACGTTCAATCCTGCCACCTATTTACATGAGGTAAGAAAGTGAGGATGAGACTTTAGACTATAACTTTGGGATGCTATGGAAATATTGGTACTTCCTACAGCCCATTAAAAATCAGAAACAGGTTTCCTGTCTATTAGACTGTTTAGTGCTTCCCCAAACTGTAGCAGTAATTAAAATTCCAGGGCACAGCTGAGAGAGCAGCATTCATGCCCGTGGAAATGACTTGGTTGAACAGGCAGCAAAACCCACAGCTTTAACTCCTCAAACTCCTGGGGAATGGCTCCTATAGAACAGGTCCCTATGGAACTTTCACTTTGCCCCATAAGCATGACCATCTCACTCTGAAGGCCTGCCTAAGACTCTTAGCCCTACAGGAGAAGAAATCGCCACTGCCCAGGAACAAAATGCTTATCCAAAAGCAAGAAAAGCTTCAAAAGGAAGGATGTGAACTTGATAAGGCTATGGGAATGTTCACAGGGCTGCTGTCACTGCCTATGAGATGTGTCCCAACTTCCCCAAACACAATGAATCCAAGCCTCTGAACCAAGCCCATGGACAGCTTCCTCTCCCAGAAGTGCCTTTTGAAACCTGGCAGAATGACTTTAATCAATTGCCACCTGCCCTTGGTCATAATATGTTTTGTTTATGGTCTGTATATTTCCCCAGTGGGTGGAAGTGTTCCCCTGTTATACTGCTACAGCCTCTGGGTTAGCAGAAATCCTCTTAGGAAAAATCATCTCATTAGGGGAGGTTCCCCTATCACCCTCCCCACTCCCTATTATCAGGATATCTGTCCCTAAGACCCCAGGATGAGAAGAAGACCATAGCAGATGCAGACTACTGACCCAAAAAACCAAACATGGCCTGAGGTTTGCAGTTATCCCCTCTGTGAACTAAGCCTTTTCTTTTCTTGCTATTGTAGCAGTCCCTGGCCTCTCATTTTCCAAAATGTCATTTTTCACCCTCCCAGATCTTCCCTTTATTTTTTAGGGATTTACTTGGCAAAGTGCTTGGCACAAAAGTAGGAGCTTAAGAAATTATTACTAATTGGGGCATCTAGGTGGCACAGTGAGTAGAGCACTGGCCCTGAAGTCAGGAGGTGTGGAGGTGTAAGACCAACAAGACCAACAACACCAGCACACAGGAAGACTGCTAGCACAGGTTCTTTGATCTGCTTTTCTAAGGAAAGCAACTTTAAGGGGTTAACAATCTTACTTTAATTAAACATACATATATCATTTAATTAGTTCAAGGGGAAAAGCCAGCACCTTGAACTTCAGAGAGAATATAAACAGAGATGACAAGCATACATTATATAAACAGAACAAATAACACAGACCAGTAGACAGGCTTCTAGTTGTCTGCCTAACATCTGGGTTTTCAAAACTGCCCCGGGGCAGGGCAGGGCACTGCTTCAATGGCTTACCCAGAGTCTCAACACCAACACTTTTTCAATAAGTGTGCCCCCAAAGGCAAAACACCAACTTCAGAGCTCTTATACCCTGTTCAGGGCCCTGAGGGCTTAGAGCCTACTAAGTAAAAAGGTGTGAGGCCTGGGGCCTTGAATCTAGTTAGTGAAAGGGTATGGGCCTGCCTCTGATCAGGCCTCCCTTTGTTGGCCCCACCTGAGGCCTATTCAATGGGCTGGACAGATTGGTCTTATATCACACAAACCCCTGTAGTGCAGGGGCTCCTAACCTGGGGTCTAGTCTATGCCTGGATTTGGAGGTAAGAAGTTGGGGATATCTATGAAATTGAATGGGGAAAAAATTCTATCCCAACAATGTGTGCTGGCATCAGCTGAAACTAGACCTGAGAGCCTATTGTTAAACTTTCATTGTGAGCATTCACACCTCAGAAACTGGCTGACTCTACAAACCACAGCTCATTTACTGTTTTGTTTTGTTGATTGTCTAGAATTAAAGCAACAGAGAAAATGTTAATAATGGAGATTAAATTTTAAAGAATGTCTGGCAAACTTCATTTTTTCCATAAAGTCTGCCCTTAAACATTTACCAGCACACCTGTTTTTATTTCAATATAATTGGTTTCCTTTGTAACCTTATCTATTTTATTCCATCCATTTAAGAACATTATGCTGAGAAGGGGTACATAGATTTCAATACACTGCTAAAGGGGGTCCCTAACAATCAATAACAATCAATTAATAATGATTTCTTTTTTTTTCTTTTTGCAGGGGGGGAAGGCAGGGAAATTGGGGTTAAGTGACTTGCCCAAGGTCACACAGCTAGTAGGTGTGTCAAGTGTCTGAGGCCGGATTTGAACTGGCTGGTGCTCTACTCACTGTGCCACCTAGCTGTCCCAATTAATAATAATTTCTTAAGCTCCTACTATGTGCCAAGCACTTTGCCAAGTGCTAGGAATACAAAAAGAGGCAAAGACAGTCTCTGCTCCATGCACAAAAACTGTTAAGATTCTCTGCTTTAGTGACACAAAGTTTTCATTTGTGATCTTTTCCATTTTGTTGACCCATAATACTCTCTACTTATCTACCTTCTGAGTAACTATAATTCTTTTTTTCTCTTTAAATTAATTTATTTATTTTTAGTTTTCAACATTCACTTCCATAAGCTTTTGAGTTTTAAATTTTCTCCACTTCCTTCCCCTCCCCCCACCAAGATGGCATGCTAGCTGATAAAAGTTCTACGTCTACATCCTTATTAAACATATTTTCACATTAGTCATGTTGTAAAGAAGAATTAGAATGAATGGGAGAAACCACGAGAAAGAAAAAACAAAACAAAATAGTCTGCTTCCATCTGCATTCAGACTCCAAAGTTCTTTCTCTGGATGTGGACAGCATTTCCCTCATGAGTCTTTTGGAATTGTCTTAGGTCATTGCGTTGCTGAGAAGAGCTAAGCCCATCAAAATCAGTTATCTCACAATGTGGCTGTTACTGTGTACAGTATAGTGTGAGTAACTATGATTCGCATTGGTGCATGAAGCTCCTCCTATTTTCCACCAGATACTTGGTCCTCTCTCATAAAGTGAGAGCATTTTAAGGTATAGTTGCTTGAAAATTTATTTTATTCTATTTCAAACCATCAATAAGTAAATATATAATAACATTCTTTATGAATACATACAATATGCTTACTTGATTCCGTTCCCACATGGACTTTGAATCATATGCAGATTTTTTTTTTTTTACCAGTTCCAAGATGCTGAGCAGTAAGCTTTTAGTGACAAGCTTCAGAGACAGAATTAGGGTCAATCGCAAGGCACCAAATAGCTTATGTGGTCCATGAATAAAGGATTCTTTTCTTTTTTTTTCTTTGCATTTTTTCTTCCTGCTTTTAGGTAAAAAGTACTAGAAACAGGTGAAACCCTTTGAGTTTTAAAAGATCAGAATGGTGAGACACTAGGCTCCCAAGAGCTAATGTCCATGCTGTGATTTGAGCCACTAGGATCCCAAGTAAGTATCCCCAGGCCCTGCATAGTGCTTTGACATAGTAAACACTTAATAAATCTCTTTTCATTCATTCCTTCATTCCTTCCTTCCTTCATTCATTCACTCACTCACTCATTCATTCATTGATTCACTCATTCATTCACCCCTCTCCTTAAAGGCAGCAAGGAAGAAAAAGAACAATAGCCAAAGCAAGATCCTCACTTTGGCCAGTTAGAGCCTTTTGAATGGATGCCAGTTCCGGCCCCACAGCCAATCAAAAAACCCCCTCTTTATCACATGGTCAGCAGATGGGGACCAGTTACAAATGCTCCGAATTCCATCTGAGCATTCCATCAGCATGCTTAAAAGGACTGGGCTTTTTGGACAGTATTCCACAAACACCCCCATACATGTGACACAATTTCTTTGAGCTGTAGTTGTATATTGTTTTTGTGTTGATTTAGTCATGTTTGACTCTATGATCCCATTTGGAGTTTCTTGTCAAAGAGAGTAGAGTGGATTGCCATTTCCTTCTCCAGTTTACAGATGAGAAATTGAAGCAAACAGGGTGAAGTGACTTGCCCAGTGTCACACAGCTAGTAAGTGTCTGAGGCCGGATTTGAACTCCTGAAGATGAGTCTTCCTAACTCCCAGTTTAAGCCCAGTGCTGTATGCGCTATAGTGCCACCTAGTTACCTGTAGTTGTACATAGTGCCCTCAATTTTGATTCTCTTGGTATGTATTTCACAGTTGTCTGAAATGAGCCAAGAAATGACAAAAAGAAAAAATAGCTCTGCCATTAACTTGCTACGCAACCCTTGCCAAGTCATTTAACTGCTTCACACTTTAAATGGGGGTAATAATTGGATGGCAGGATCATCGATCAGGAGCTCCTGGGGACCTTAGTAGAAGCAATACACTCCAATTCCCTTCATTATATAAGTGATGGAATGGAGGCCCAGAAATGGCAGGGTGACTTGCCCAAAGTAGTTCATATTAAGTGCTTAATTCAGTGCCTATTAAGAGACACTCGATGATTTAATTGTCAGAAACTCCCTTGACATAAAGGGCCCAGCTAAACTTTGGGAGATTTCTTACTTCTGTGCTCCATTGCCCATATTCATGCAGATAATCTGAGACATCCCCGCCCCCACCCCACCCCCACCATCTGACACTATCTATGGTACTGTTACCAGCTCCTCTTACAAGCATATGATTTACAAAGCCTCAAAGAATGTTTTTCAAGAATCAAATAGGGTTTCCAAAGGGATCACTACACAATTATGAGCAACCCTCCTCAGAGGCCTTCATACACACACACACACACACACACACACACACACATATATATATAAATCGCTCAGAGTCATGATGTAGATTTGTACAAGTTCACCACTGATGTGTATTCTATTGAAGTCTTCCTGCTTGTGTTGCGGTCGTTCAGTCATTTCAGTCATGTTTGATCCTTTATGACTCTTGGGTAGAGTGAGGAGTGATACTGTTCAAGAACCAGATGAATCACAAGGGTTTGCCAAAGTAAACAGGAACCAGGAAGTATAACCTAGCCGCCAGGGCAGCTAAGTGACTAAATGGGTAGAGTGCTGGGCCTGGAGTCAGGAAGACTCATCTTTGTGAGTTCAACTCTGGTCTCAGACACATATTAGCTGCATGACCCTAGGCAAGTCATTTAACCCTGCTTGCCTCAGTTTCCTCAACTGTAAAATGAGCTGGAGAAGGGAATAGCAATATATACAATGACCACAATCATATAAAGGAAAATAACACTGAAGGTTATCAGGTCTAAGGTCGGTGCAATGACCAGTTTTAACTCCAGAGCACAGATGATGAAATTTCTCTCTCATCTTTCCATAGAAGTGATAGTTCACAGCTGTAGGGTGAGGCATAAACTACCAGACATGGTCTATGTGTCCATTTGTTTTACCCAATTGTATTTCTTTGTTATAAGAGAGGGTTTTATTGGGAGTGGAGGCCGGAAGGGGAAGTTTTTGGGAAATGCCAGCGATATGAAACTTCACTACACCATTAATAAAGCAACGATGAGCTTCATAAGCTAAGAGCTTCCACAACACAAGTAGCAGTGAAGTTTTTTGATCTGTTTTAATGTTGCCCTTTTTCAAAAACTTGAGTTGTTTGGAGGCCTATTTTTTAAGCCTCATTATGTGGCAATATAATATGCACCATTCCTTGTAGTGAAAAATCATCCTATTATACTTTAAAAATGAGACTTTCAGGCCAAAACATAGCCACTTCCATGACTGAAGTACTTGGCCTAGAAGGAGTTCAAGCAGTCATTTCCTCAAGTAGATAGAGCAGATAGTAGAAGACTTTAAGGGGAAAGAAGTAAGGGCTGGTGACTTTGACATTAGATTAATGGTATGTCAGGCATGTGCAAAGTAGACTCTGTTGGGCTTGTATCAATGTTTAAAAAAATTGTTATCAGATTGCAGCCTAGAATCAATTGGTAATGTCTCATAGCATCTGGGATCAGAACCAAAGAATTCTTGCTCTAAATTCTGAAAGTTTACATGCCAAATTGTGGAGACAGATCTAACTGTGTAAATAGCCCAAGCATTCAGTACGAAACAATAATGTTTGAGGATGGCTAATCAGAGGGTAGCCAGCCAGATCACAGAACAAAGAGGGACAACAATCACAGTCTTCATGGAATGGGATTTACTGGGGACCCACTGTCCCTGTCCAGGGTGCTGAACAAAGAAGATAAGCTAGGAGCAGGCACAACCCCTGCCTTCTATGTAGACTAGATAGACAAGACTGAGAGCATGGACCAATGTGTGTGCATAGTATATGACAGATATAGGAAATAAAACAAAACTGGGAAGTGAGGCATGTCTAAGGGCTAAAATGATAATCAAGAGAAAGTACCAGGACATGCACAGGTCCACATTATTTTAGGAACACTTTCAGAAAACATGTTTGTATATCATGAAAATTCTTGCCTAAATAACTTTTTAAAAAATCAAAATGATGTAGGACAATATGTCATTCACAGAACAGGGAAGTCAGCCTAGCTGAAGCATCAAGGCATGCCAAAGGAGAGACAGGAGGCATCATGCACCAGGCAAGTCCAAGCACCACCACCATACCTTGACAACCACTTACTCTGAGACTCTGATGAAGAGAGCTCAGGACCCTGAATTTGAGAGCCTTGGGAATAGCAATGTTTCCAGTCTGCTGTCCTCAGCAGTCTGCTGTCCTGTGCAGCCAACCCCTGTGGAGAAGAGAAGAGGGTCCAATGTGTCTACGGGTCCTTGTTCCAAGCCTTTCTAGCTTTGGAGGACTTTTTCTCCACTGGCATGACCTTGGAGAGCTCAGGGCCACCTACATACTGAAATGAGGCATTGGGATAGGACATAAGTGGAAGACAACGGTACATGGTCTCATTCGTAAGTAATGGGACAACCATGGACATTTAGGTAGCATGGCATCTGACTAAAAGGGTTTGGGAAGCCATTTCCTACAACTTACTGTTACTCGGGTTTTGTAATAACCTTGCAGCTATTCCATATTCCTTCGAACTTATAGGCAGCCAAGTGACGCAATGGAGCCTGGAGTTGGAAAGACCTGGTTTCAAATCTAGCCTTACACTTACTAGCTGTGTGACCCTGGACGTGTCACTTAACTACTGTTTGCCTCAATTTCTTCAACTGTAAAATGAGAGTAATAATAGCAACTACCTCCCAGGATTTTTATGAGGATCAAGTGATATAATATTTATAAAGCACTTAGCATAGCGCTTGGCACATAGTAGGTACTAAATAGATGCTTCTTCCCATCTCTCCTCCCCTTTAATGAAGAAAGGAAAGCTATGTGGAATTATTTCAACAGGATAATTCCCCCAGTGTAAAGAGGTGGAATGGATAGAGCTCAGCACCTGATTGAATCTGGGAGGTAAGAAGACCTTTTAAAATGACTTTAAGTTTTGGAGTCTGGACACCTGGGAAGCTGATGGCTTCAGGAGAGAGTGGGAATCACATGAAAATAGAGTTTCCTATGTAATCTCATGGTTTATGAATCAAAATAAGGCGTTCTTGTGCTCATCAGTTTTCGTTGAGCTAAACTGGTAGCATAAATAAACTTTTTTTAACAGCAAGGAAAAATAAAGCTAAGATCTTCAAAAAGAAAGAGACACAAAATCTGATTTGTACTAACTACTGCTTTGTTTTTACACAACTGCCGGAATCTGATTCCCTATTTAATTTAACTTTGCAAACATTTATTATTTATCTGTTGTGTAGAGAATACTGTGCTTGGCACTGAGAATACGAGATAAAAACCATGTAGGAAGCGTGTCTGTTCGCATACAGTCATGGAGCTTGGAGCGCATTGGTTCTATAGTGACTTCTTGGGACATTTCCTGGGACTTTGCTGCCTGCAATGCCTGGATTGGATTGATTGCGGATGTGAGGCAAACATAAGAGCAACATATGGAGATTGTCCAAGGCAGAGGTGAAAGAGATGGAACTCGAGCTACAACTCGGGTATCCCTGTTCCCTGCCTCTTTTTGTCATGAGATTCATAATCAGGGCCCCCTCTAACATTGACTTTTGAGTTGTTGAACATTGCCCCTCTTCAGTGCCTGGATTGAGAGATAGACAGGTACACAAGCTTGACCAATGAAGACTGGAGGAGCAGGCCATGGAATGAAGTATCCAGGATGCTGGAAGCAGCAGATAAAGTTCTACTGTTTTCACATGCTGGTGTGACTAAGGTGACTCACTGAGACTCCCTGATTCCTATGTATCAACCCATTATGTGTTTGTTGGGATTGTATGGTTTCCATATTTAGGCATTTTCTTTTTGTTCTCATCCCACACAGTTCTCCCTTTCTTCACCAAGATTCAGGAAGTCAGGAATATTTGTAAAATTATTTCAAAACTTGACCACCAACAAGTGTCATTGTAGTAAATGACTTCCAAAGCCATTGAAGACAGATGACATGCTACATAGAAACTGTGGGAGTCAGAAAAAAACATACCCTCAAACCAAAAACAACCTCAGTCATACCAATAATATGTATTTCCCTTAGCTTTTTTTTTATTTTAGCAAGAGTAAATATTATCTTTGTCTATTAATTGTATTTGCCTGTGATTTGTCCCTAGTGATTTTGGAGACTTTGGCAACTAATGCGTACGTGAAACATCTAGGGGGTATGTTGGATGGAGTGCTGGACTTTGAGTAAAGGACATCTGAGTTCAAATTCTGCCTCAGATACTTTTTAGCTCCATGATCCTGGGCAAGTCATCTAATCTCTTGTTTCTTTATCCATGACATAAGAGTGATAATAGATCTTATCTCATAGCATTGTTGTGGGGATCAGATGAAACAACTGTGTAAAGTGCTTCATCAGCCTTTAAACCTTATATAAATGGAAGCTATTAGCATTATTTTTATTACATAACTGTGTGCAGCTCCCATTTGACTACCTGGGAGGTTTATGATAAGCTATTAAAATTCTAGATTGGTTATCTCATATCTAAAGAAATTGAAGTGGGGGCAGCTAAGTGAGTAGAGCACCTGCCCTGGAGTCAGGAGGACTTGAGTTCAAATCCAGCCTCAGACACTTGACACACTTACTAGATGTGTGACCTTGGGAAAGTCATTTAACCCCAATTGCCCTGCCTTCCCCCCTCAAAAAAAAAAGAAACACCCAGCTGTGGGTTGCAGGAAGGAGATAAGTTATATGTCACGTAATGAGGGAATCTAAAAGTTAAACATAGGAATTTAGAAATCACAGATAGGCACAGAATTCCAGAGCTGACTAAATTTTGTTTTTAACAAAGTCTGTCATGTATTCTTTTCATGACACTTCCCTCATGGCTTCCCAGGGCCTATACCATTATCATTTGAGGCATGGTATGGTGGATAGAGTGCTGAACCAGAAGTCAGGAAGACCTGAGTTCAAATCCCAATGCAGACACTTACTAGCTGTGTGTTATGAGCAGTCATTTTGCCTCAGCTTCCTCAATTATAAAATGGAGGTAATCATAGTACCTACTTCTCAGGGTTGTTATGAGGATCAAATGAGTTAATATTTGTAAAGCACTTAGCACAGTGCCCATCACATAATAGGTGCTTAATGTTTCCTGCCTTCCCTCCTTCTCTTCTTCCTTCCCTCCCTTTTTCCCTCCCTCTTTACTTCTTTTACTCACTTCCTCTTCCCTCCCTCCCTCCCTCCCTCCTTTCCTTTTTTCCTTCTATACCAATTCTATATCCAAGGGGGGAAAAATGATAAAACATGGTAGGAATTATTCTGTTGCTAGCTAGCTGTTTGACTTTGTGCAAATCAAATTATCTCTATGGGTCTCAGATGACCTCAAAAATTTCTTCCAGCCCTAAAATTCTATCATTCTAAGATTTCCCCATTTTGGAGAACCAAAAAACCATGGTAACTCTTTTCCTTTGTGTCCTTGAAGAGAAATAACTATGATGATATGACAATGGAAGATGAGAGGAGATGAGAAGCACACATTGGGTATTCAGTAAAGGTTTCATTGACTGTTAACAATAAAAAAGGTGACTGGTATGAAGAAAGGGAAGGAGGCTATGGTGTGGGGTAGGGTTTCAGCCACCACTGAAACTCTCCAGTCAAAGGAATAGCAGTTCAAAGTTAAGAAAATGCTGAGGAAGTTTGTGAGCCAGTGGATAAAAGCTTTCCTTTCAGTCTTATGGCTTCTGATATTTGCCCACTCTCTGACCTCCACATAGAGAATGCTATAGCATTTCCCAGAAGACCTATCACCATTATTCTACATCATGTTTTGCCTGGAAGTGGCC
Source organism: Trichosurus vulpecula (assembly GCF_011100635.1). Taxonomy (NCBI): domain Eukaryota; kingdom Metazoa; phylum Chordata; class Mammalia; order Diprotodontia; family Phalangeridae; genus Trichosurus; species Trichosurus vulpecula. The sequence continues at coordinate 48,004,339 of NC_050577.1, read as the reverse complement.
TGCTGTTTAGAAAAACATTTATTTTAATCTAATACACATGTGAAATAAAACATATAGAAGGAATAGTGCTGTCTTATGTATTTATTTTCTTAGTATTTGAGTCCAATAGGATATAATTTATTCTAAATTCTTTTGTACTGACATATTTTGTACTTGCAATCTATTTCCAACTACAGGGGGAGACATTTTTAGTGGCCTGTTGTGAAATGTGCTGGTATTCAAAAATTTTAACATAAAATTTCTTGCAAGTCAAGTCAACAGGCATTTATTACTGGATTCACAATGTCACTATGAATCAGTGTTTGATCTCAGCATTTGGTGACTGAGTCCTAAAACTGCCTTGTCCAAAGAATTATTCTGTTTTCTAAAAAATAGTCACCAAAAAGAAATACCATAAAGACTTGATTTTTCTGTAGGATTTTACATAGTTTGAGAGCTATAAATGTCCCTAAGACCGAACTGAGCAGAAGCTATCACAGAACAAATGTGACTGACATGTCAAAAAGCAAAATCATAGAAATCTTTCCACAAAAAAATTTGAAATTATTCATTCTGCACAAATTTAATGCATCTAATATAAGAAGGGAAAAGGTCAAAAGGGAAAAAAATCTTTGTATCACACATCTCTGATAAGAGTTTGGTATCCAAGATATGTAGATGACTGATGTGTGTTTTTGTTTGCATAATCAAAGATATATGGATAAATTACATATATGTATGTGTTTATTAGCATAACAAAGCAAATCCCAAGAATAGTCATTGTTGGAGAGGTTTATGGAAGCTAGGCATAGTATCAAATTGTTGGGAGAATTGCAAATTGAATTAAGCACAATCATTTTGGAAAGCAATTTGTAGTTATGCAAATAATGACTAGAATATTCATAACCTTTGGCCCAGAGACTTCCATTGCTGGGCTTGTACCCCAAAGAGGTTTTTGATGAGAAGAAAATGCCCATATATCCCAAATTATTTACTGCATTCCTTTTTATGGCAAAGAATTGGAAGCAAAGTAGATGCTCATCGATACACTATCTGACGCAGAGTGAAGTAAACAGAAACAACAAAACAACATATACAAAACCTGCAACAATGTAAATGGAAAGAACAACCACAAAACAATGAAGGTTACAATGTTACAAAGAATATGCACGTGCCCCAAAGAAGAGACATGTGGAGAAAAGTACACTCCACTCCTTTGCTGAATTGAGAAGTCCAAGGCTGTGCGGTATATTCCATTTACTTGTTTTTTTTCTTCTTCTCCTTTTTCTTTAAAAAAAAAAATTTTACATATATGAAATGGCTTTCAGGTAGAGGTGAGGGAGAGAGGGAGAAATCCTTGTGATGCAAAAAAAGGGATATGAATAAAATTTATTTTAAAAAAAGTTTAAGCTAAAAAAAAAGAGGAACTGTTCTTTTTTTGTCTGTTTTTGTTTAGCTGTTGCTTAAATTTGTTTAATAGTAATAATAGCTAGTAGCATTCATGAGGCGGCTAGATGGTACAGTGGATAGGGTGTTGAACCTGGAGTCGGGAAGACTCATTGATCTGAGTTCAAATCTGTCTTTTGACTAAGTGGGTGATCCTGGACAAGTCACTTAATGCTGTTTACCTCACTTTTCTCATCTGTAAAATGAGCTAGAGAAGGAAATGGTAAACCTCTCCACTACCTTTGACAAGAAACGTGACTGAAAAATGGCTAAACAGCAACTAACATTTATTTAGCATTTTAAGGCTGCTAAATGCTTTTAAAATATGAAGTCATTCTATTCTCACAACAGCCTTGGGAGGTAAATTTCTTTCTTGATCAATAACTCTTGGTTAACCCTCTTTCTCGAAATTATTTGTGTAGTCCTTTAAATACTTTGTAATTGCTTATCTAGATACATGTTGTATAAATGGTTGCATTTGAACTGTACTTTGAGGGAAAGCAGAAATTTAAAGAGATAGAAGGGAGATGGGGGTGCATTTCAGGTATGGATTTCGATAGCTAGCCTGGATTGGAGAGGGCTTGAAGTGAAATAAGATGAAATAAGCCTGGTAAAGGGCTCTACATGCCTAGCTGAGTATTATCTGCTCTAGATCTATGATCTTATGTCTTTTTTGGTTTGTAACCTGGGACTTAAGCCTATTCATATAAGACTCTCTTCACTGGTGGGGAAAGAGAATGCTTGCTCCGCTCTTCATGCCTATATGAGTTACAGATTGGAGTTGGACATCCAGGGAGAAGAGTTTTTACTTCCCGCTTTGAGAGAGGACACACAAAGTTCCAGGTTTCCTTGAGGAATGGAGGAAGGAAAGAAGGAGGGGAGGAAGGAAGAAGGAAGGAAAGAAGGAAGAAGGAAGGAAGGAAGGAAGGAAGCCATTTGTTTTTGGAAGCCTGCAAGTGAATGATTTCTACATTTTCAAATCATTGATAAAAATAAGTATTATTTCATGACATGTGAAAATTATATAAAATTCAAATTTCAGTGTCATAAGTAAAGTTTTTTTTGGCCCACAGCCAACACTCATTTGTTTATGGCTGATTCTTGGTACAACGGCAGAGTTTTGTAGTTGCCCAGGAGAGACCCTAGGTGGTGCTCTCATCACCTTCCGCTTTGGGAATGCATTGTAAATCCCAATGGTCCAAGTTATAACTTGGTGACACATATATCACCTTGTCTCAACGTTTTTATTTATTTATTTTTATTACCAGTGCATATCCCTCAAGAAAAGAAAAGAGAACTTTGAATGCTGTGCTTTTTAAAAAATAAATTTATTTAGTTTCAGTTTTCAGCATTCACTTCCATAAGATTTTGAGTTTCAAATTTTCTCCCCACCTCTCCCCTCACCCCAGCCCAAAATGGTATGTAATTTAATATAGGCTCTACACATACATTCATATTAAACCTATTTTCACATTAATCATGTTGTAAAGAAGAATCAGAACCAATGGCAGAAATCCTGAGAAAGAAGAAACTAGAGAGAGAGAGAGAGAGAGAGAGAGAGAGCGCAAATAGTATGCTTCGATCTGCATTCAGACTACATAGTTCTTTTTCTGTATGTGGACAGCATTTTCCATCATGAGTCTTTTGGAGTTGTCTTAGATCCTTTGAATGTTTTGCTTTTAAGGTACAGTGGAGTATATATCCTGAATCACCCTACCACACAGAGCATGGATGGCTTAAGAGTGGTTTAAGTTTTATTAAGGAATTTGGCATTTTTCTGAAGAAGAACTGCCCTCAACTACCATTACTCAATGCTGAATGGCTTTGGAAAATAGCTTTTTCAGCAGACTTGATGAATCAAACCTAAAATTACAAGGCAAAACAGCACTTATACATGAAACACATTGTGGTAAAGTCAATTTGACAACAACTGACATTGTTTGGATCACAAGTAATGTCAAGCTGATATCTAGGCAACGTTAAAGCAGTTTGTCATGAAGCTATTTTTTCATGAATATAGTTATAGTCACACAGCAGCATAGACCTGCCTCCACAGTAACCAATTTTTAAGATATTCTTTAAACCTTTATAGCCATTTGCTCCCTTTTTGACTCACTTGAGACCAATGTTGGTATCTGGTTTGATGAATGCCAGGGTTACCTAATTTGCAAAATTCTATATTTTTTTTAGAGTTGGGACATCAGCATCCATCTAGTCGAGTCTATCCCCCCCCCAGTCCTCATTACATAATACCTGGCAAATTTTTTTGCTTGAAGAATTCCAGCAAAAGGATACCAACAACCTCTCCAGGAAACCTATTTTACTTTTCAGCAGCCTAATTGTGATGATTCCCCCCTCCCAACCAACATCAAGCCTAAATTGACCCCTTGCAATTTGGACCAAGACAGCCAGCTGTCATGTGTCAAGAGTAAGCAGGGCTGTGATTCAAAACACGAGCTCCTTAAAAGACAATAAAGCCAGGCTAGGACAGTGTGACTGAAAAGTGTGGGGGTTCTATCCCCCAATCCATGCTTCTTGCTAGGCAACATAGCAAAACACTTATAGGAGCTTCACAAATTGGAAACTCCAAGGCTTTCAGTTGGTTTGGTTATTTCACTACACAAATCTACTCTTAAGCCCTTTATTTGTTTTCTATTTTATTCTTTTGTGGGGGGGGGGGGTGGAGTTCTTTGGGGCTGGGATTGATTTGGGCCAGTCACGTAGTAGTTTATGTTTGATATTGGAATAAAATGAGACATTCGGCAGGGATGAGCTGGAGTCAGTTCCCACACATTTGAGAGAGCTGATTGTTAAATTTCAGTGTGAACATCTTCATCTTGGAAATCAGAAAATGGTACAATGAGGGCATTGTTTTACTAATTGTCTAGACTTAAGAAAGTGCTGGAGAAAATGTTAACAATATAGATTAAACTTAAAAGTATGACCTACACACATTTTCTTCCTGCAGAGCAGGTTGTTAAACATTTATTAGCATACCCCGGCTTGTGGGTCATTCAACAGTTGACAAAAGGAGATTTTCTTAGCCATAGGAGGGGAAGGATATTCAATAAAGAAATGAATTTATTTAGCTCAGCTCAGCTCCCCTGACTCTGAATTGCCCATCGTGATCTACTAGTCAAGCATCAGAAAATGCCTTGTGGTTCTTTTGTACTCAGGAGCCAGGGAAGTGAGGCCAACAACCTAAGTCTTTAGCCCTCTGAGCCAATCAAGTCTTGAGAAGTGTTTCTATACCTGCTAAGGAAACCTAGCCTAACTTTCATGGGAGCAGTGGCTGAGGCTAGGATATTGCTTGTACCACAGAGGCCAGGCTGCTAACAAAATCAAATGAGTCTTGCTTAGGGGATTCTAGGACCTTCTGGCATTCGCTTGAAAGTAGTAAGTGCAGATGTGCCTAGAAAGGAATCTGAGAAGGAGGCAAAATAGGGAAAAATTCAGAGGACTGTTTCAAATCTTTAATAAGACTTGGGTAGACTGCAGACTCATTCAGTAAAAAGAAGTTCACATTGGGTCTCCCTCCCCCCTCACTCGCTCTCCCTCTCCCTCTCACTCTCCCTCTCTCTCTCTCTCTCTCTCTCTCTCTCTCTCTCTCTCTCTCTCTCTCTCTCTGTCTCATCTTTGTACGTGTGCATTGAGTTGATTCACCCCATTCTAATGCTGAAACTCCCAAGGTACTTAGAAATGCCAGCCAGGGAAGTTGCTTATATTTCTAAACATCTTACTCTTTGATGGGAGAGGCTACCTGGTATAGTATAGTGGAGAGAGAGCTAGCCTTGGCCCCAGGAAGACCTGAGTCTAGTCCTGCCTCTGATACATACAGGTTATGTGACTTTGGTCAAGGCACTTAAAGTCTCAGAACTCTGGGCAACTCTCTGCAACTCTGTTGTAAGGGAGCATAGTGCCTTGAATTGGGAGAGAGTTTCCTTCCCTGAGAGGTCTCCATGTCAATGAAATCGTAAGTTCCATATCTATTCCTTGCTGCCTGAGAGGGAAAAACACCAAAGAAAAGAAATGAATGAACTCTGTGATATATGATGGAATAAGTACAAAGCAAAATTCAAGAGAGAGTCTCATTTTAGGCTTCTTGGGATTTACTTATCTTCCTTCAAGGTTGTATCCATTATTAATCTTGAGAATGGATACCACAAATCCCAGAATTGCTCACATATGAAGCAGGCTGGTGTTGACTCTGAGTATGATGTGAACTATATGTAGTATTTATGAAGATGTGTTATTGAAATAAATGGTAGCATGTTAGCCATATGTTCCCAAGTCTAGAAGAATTAGAGGATTTAACATTTTCACTTGATGGTTAAGCAGGTGAATTATGCATTTTATGAACCATATCATACATATGTGTAGTCCATGGAAAATTTATTCTTTTTCTGTATGGGCATTCTTCACCGTGGGTCTAATTTTATGTAGGTCAGCATGTGATGAGGGCTGACACATTCAATGTGCATCTGGAAATCCCATATTGGCCAGATTTGCTGGAGTGGAAATAAAGAAGCCAGAGATCATTCTTACCAAAAAAAATAAATAAATCGAAGTCTGTTGTGATTCAGCTTTACTGGTCCTTTAATAAGCCAATTATGGAGTGCAGATGGCCTTAAAAATGCCTTTTCAGAGTCTGGTGTCATTTGAAAATGAAAATAGCATTTTTTTCAAGGCAGAAAATTAAGTCAGCAAGCATTTATTGAGTGCATACTATATGCCAGGCACTCTGCTAAGCTCTGGATATACAAACGTAGGAGAGCTGGGGGGCGGTGGTGATGGTGAGGGTGGTGAATAGGCAGACCTTGACTAATGTAACCACTATGTGGCAGAGACTGGAGATCCCACTTCTCAAAAGGCATGATGACTTTGAATGCCTTGGAGAATGCATAGACATTCTGTGAGTGGTTCTAGTGCTAATCAGGGGGTGAAGAAGAGCCTTTTTGATTGTTTATAGTGCCAGAGTCAGGTACGTTCAAAATCACTAACCAGAAAATGGCATGCCTTGTACACCTCATTCCTGACTATATGATCCTCTATCCACTGGGCTACCTAGCCTTTCAAGCTGTATTCTCGTAAGCCTTTGTGTTATATAGCCTGTTGGCTTGTCATTCTAAACCTGATACACATCATCAAATAGGAGCAGTTCCATATATGTGGGAATAAAGAAAAAGAGAATTGTAATGCTATGATGAATCTCTACTACATATAGCTTGGGTTTTTTTTAAAGGATGGCATGCAATTCTTTCAAAGATCCTGAATTGACCCACAATGCATCCAAATTTTTATAAGAGAGGATGTATAATAAGAATGGTTTTTCTTAAGTATAGTAACATTTCATTTATTCTGTATTGTTCTGGGGCAGCAGATTTCAAACTTTTTTGTTCACAGGACTCAATACATTCTTAAAAATTATTAAAGACTTCTCCCCTTCCCCTTCCCTGAGTTTATATTTAGATGTGTTCTATTTATCTATATTTACTATATTAGAAATAAAAGCATTTTTGTATTATGATGAAAGTAATTTTGACCTCATGGACCCCCTAAAAATGTCTCTGGGACATCCAAGGGCCCGTGGGCCATACATTTTAAAAACTGCTATTTTAGGGGGTGCGGTGCTCCACATATGTAGATTTTTTTTATGATAGCAGAAGTTAATTCCTTTAAGTCACATTTGTTTTATTTTAGTCATTTTTGATAGAAACTTTCCTACTTTCTTAGAATGTCAGAGAAAAACATTAGGTAAGTTCTAAGGGCCAACGTGCCTCAAGTATATAAAGCCTTGAATGACATGCCCAGAGTTATAAAACTAATGTCAGAGGAGTCTTTCTGACTCCCAAGACTAGCAGCACTCTATCCACTGCATCATACTGCCTCCAGTTTTGGTGAATGAATACTCAATATAATTCTATGATGTCAACATGGAGGACTTGAGTGGCCTGCCAGCTATTTCTCAGGTAAGGAGTCATGCATGGACAAAGTTCATTTAGAGAAACAAGGAGGTTGGAGGCTTAAAGGCATAATAATAAAAGTTAATGTTTCTATAGTATTGATATGAAAAAGAAAAACTGTGAAGTGTTCCTTAGTTCTATTATCAACTGGCACTCTAAATGTGCTATCTTTGTTCATTGATCAATGAGTTTGCATACTATTGAAGGAACTGACCCATATTAATATATAGATTACCTTTAGTCCAGTCAAGTTTTCCAAGTTTGTACATCTTTTAGTTGTAAGTGCAGCACCCTCTTCAGAAACTCTAAGTCTCTCTTATTGGTCAGTACAAAAGAGTGGACAGCATACAGGCAATCCATTCCCTGGGTGTCTTTTCTGGGTGCTCAGCCATTTTTCTGGGATTTTAGCAGGGAAATGAGTTACTCAGAACCTCACATCCTTAAGGGGGTGCAAATGAGCCTAAAATACAAAACAATCCACTGAAATGTGAGCCTCACCTTTACAAGTTGCAAATATATTCTGAATGGGAAGCAGCCTTCCTTGTTGTCTGTTATGTGCCCTTTACAAATTTGCAAAAGTCTGAAAGGAGTCCCCCATTAAATAAGTTTTACATTTTTCAGATGAATAGGAATCTAGAGGACAATCAACCCCAGCTCCCTGGATGTGATACGGCAAGCAGGGGTGCAGGGGCATTTCAGACTGTATGACTAGTGACCAGAGTGCCGGATTTACAATGAGACAGCCTGACTTAGCATTCTAGCTCTTCTGCTTCCTTCCTACTAGCTGAGCAGTCCTTTAAGTAATCTACTTCCTTTTCCCTGGCCTTAGTTTCCTCATCTGTAAAACTAGAGGATTGGTATCACAGGTTCCCAAAATTATTTGACCTACCACCCCCTTTCAAAAAATTACTTAGCGGCACCCCCCCAGGAAATCTCACAAACTAGGAAAGAAGTTTCAGATTAAGTGTACAATTGCACCAGAGGCTACTATCACCCCCCTGGGTCGGTCCAGCATCCCCCCAGAGGGCAGTATTACCCACTTTGGAAACCACTGGTAGATAATCTTTAGCTGACGTCCCATCTCTTACTTCTGCATTATTATACTTTAAACATTTTGTAAAAGTGTAACTACTGCCCTTCCATTTTTTATCATTAACATCAGTAGCCAAATGGATAATTCTTCCCCTGCCTCTCCCTCCCCCACAGCAGGCCTTTTATGTGTATGTGTGAAATTATTATGAGTAATTGCTACAATTCTCTACTTCCTTTCGCCTGCATAGACAGGCTCACTCTGCATTTTTGTGGGTTCTGGAAAAGATGAAGTTATTTAAAGCCTGGATTTGGGGTGCTGGCCATGTGAATGATAGAGTCTTTTAAAAATAAAAATAAAAGCCAAGTTGCCAGAGAGCAATCAGTTCATTCATTTATTTATTTACTTTTTACCCAGACTCCTTGGCAGTCCTTTGAACAAAAGTCAGTAGACAGGAAAAAATGTTGCTGTTTTAAAATAGAATTTTAAGTGAAACCGTGGGCTAATCATCGCTTTCATTTCAGCTATCACTCTCTTTTCCAAAAAAATGGAGGTAGAAAAGAGCCACCCTTTTAGCTCTAGGTCTACAGAGAAGAGGGAATTAAGCAGTGGATAATTAGGTGGTACTTGACTAAGGACTGGAGTTGGGAATCACAGGAGAGATTCCTTTGAGCACCCTCCCTCTCCCTCAACTAGACTATCCCAAAAGGATTTTAAGGAATTTGCAGTGACCATGACCCCTTTAGAATTTAGGCATTTTCCTCCTCTGTCCCAAGTGAGGAGAATGGGCATCCACAGGATCACAGACTTAGAACCAGAGAGCCCTTAGAGGTCACCCAATGCAATCCTCTCTCATTTTTACAAATGAGGAAACTGAGTCCCTTAGAGTAGTTACATTTTTTTTTACAAATTAATTAATTTATTTTTAGTTTGGCACATTCACTTCCATAAGTTTTAAAGTTTCTCCACCTCCCTCCCTTCTCCCCTCCCAAGATGGCATGCAATCCCACATAGGCTCTACATATACATTCTTATTAAACATATTTCCACATTAGTCATGTTGTATAGAAAAAGAATAGTTACATTTTCAGGGCCATAAAGATAGTAAGTAGCAGAGCTGGGATTTAAACTCAGGTTCTTTGTCTCCTAATTAATTCATTACTCTTTCCCCAGTAGCAGGTCATACAACTGACTTCCTGGAAATTTACTTATGTTTGTTGCAAGGTTGTCCCACCATGATGCTTTACACACACATACACACACACACACACACACACATATATATGTATATATATATACATATATATACATATATATACATATTGAAATATTAAGCTTTTTTAAATGATACCAGCTGTGTATGCTGTCTACAAAGTATATAGACATGTCATTGTCTTATATTTGGAGGAGATACTAGTGTTCTCATGAAGAAAGAAATGGTACACCACTCTAGTGTCTATGCCAAGAAAACCCCAACTGTGGTCACAAAGAGTCAAAGACTCAGACACACCTTAAATGACTAAATAATAACAATGACAGCTGGTGTTCTCATCTTTTGGTAGTAAGGATATGATGCCTTCTGTTCAGAATGTTGGGAGTATGTTTGTGCCTGAGAGGAAGATGCTAAAGCGTTGTAGTAATAATTCATGTGCCACTGGGAAGCGTGTGAGCTGATAGTTATGGATCTTTACATCTTTGCAAAGAAAGTAGAGTTTCAGTCATCTTCCTTGATTTAACTGTTCTGGGGCTCCTTATATTAATGGTGTCTAAGCATTCTGTTCCTTCTTTTATCCAATTTGAATTTTCATTGTATTGAAAATTTTTAAACCTAATAGATGTCTAGAAATATTCCATACCTCCTTCTTTGGTTTCTTTCTCTCCTCAGATTTCTTTGCTTCTTAAGCCTCCGTAGTCAAGTTTTGGGTTGATGTTAAATTGTTTAATTTGTTCTTTGTGCCACTTTTACTTCTTGTATCAACCTAGCCTTTTGGTTTGTGCTTCATCTGTTGATTAAAGGAATCTAGAATTTCTCATATGCTTTTGTTTTCCAGGTTCCTTTTCATATGTTTCTTATTTCTTACCTTTAACTAGACAATCTGGCATGCAAGTTTTCTACTCTACATGCCAGCTAGATGTTATTTTAACTTTCCAGTGCCTTTCTAAAGGTCTTCAACAGTTTTCTCAAGTCATTGCTGCCATGGTAATGGTTGTGCCTATCCTTATGAGTATTCCTTGTCAGCTTACCATTTCCTCCTATTGTTCATACCATAAAAATGGCTGCAATACATACTGTCATGTATAGGTCCTGAAATGTTTTCATATTTTCTTTCAAATATTAAAGGAAAATGTGTCTCTTCATAATGGTTATAGCAAATGCTATCTTCTTTTAAATATTCTGTTTTGGCATCATTGATCTGCTAGTTAGATTCATCATGTCAAATTCAAAAAAAGGGCTTTTAGAAATTCCAACCTAAGTTTGCCTATCTTTTTCATATTTATTGATATTGTTTTTGTCATTTGTTTTGGTAATAGGCAAATTTGTTTTGTGACCTGGAGTTTGCATTAAACAAAAATATTCGATGACCTAGGGTTCTTTGACTTTTTCTTCTTCAGATTTTAGTAGATCCTCAATTTCAGCTCTAACTTCGTCTAATTTGGGTATTGAGATGAAATTATTTACTATAATTGCCTGACATTGGTCCAAGATATGTTGATGTGTGACTTGAAGCTGGGAGCACTACTGACAAAAAGTAACATGAAGCCCGTTCCTATAACTAGGAAGATCTATCGCCAGTTTTGTCATTAAATAGTGCTGGCACATAACAAATATATTCATGGCTTCAGTCTGCTTCGTGTGCATTTGTGGTTTGCCCACTTTGGAGGTCAGTGCCATCTGTACCAAAGCAATTCTAGCAAGTGGACTACCGTGATTTCTGACTTGTTCTGGTGTATCTTGTCTTCCTGTAGTTCCAGAATACAAAGGAGCACTGTTTCACTGTTCTCCATGTTAAGTTGGTCATTACAACAGCTTTAAGTGGAACTGTCTTGCAAAACCATGCCAACCCATGTATCTTTTTGACTCTTAAGAGTAGTTTCATTATATTGACTGAGGAGCTAACCCAATCAGTGATATCACTACAGAATCCAAAACCCCATTAGCAATCTTGAGTATACAAAGTTCCCACCATATCTGACCCTGGTTGGCAATCCTCTATTTTGCTGTTGTCTCTTTCCCCCACTATGGATAATGGGTCATCTTTACTATTATTGCTGTTTTTTATCTACACTGACCAGCTCCCTCTGCTTGTGTGGGGACAAATGAGGACCTCTGACACCTCTGCTGCTGCCCACAGTTCTCACCTAGTTTTGGCATGAATGTTATTTTTATTCTCCTGATAGTACAGTAGTCCCAATATTGGGTTTCCTGTTTTCCAAAGGAACGGACAAGAGACTAAGAAAAATAAAACAAACTCATGGAGGACAGAATTGTATAGCTGCAGATCATAGGAATCTTATGCTACATTATTTTTGGTCTGGATCTGTAATTTCATTAATATGTGGGGAGCTCCCAGTATGGACACTTCCACCACCAATGCATATTGACAACTTGTTTTCAATGTCCAGTTTTAGGGAGCTGCCTGGAGCATCTATTGAGAGGGTAAGCAGTTTACTCCCCCTTGGTCATACAGACAATATGGGTCAGGTGCAGAACTTGAACCCAAATCTTTCAGACTTCAAGATCTTCTATTAACTATGCCATACAGCTGTTTTCCTTTTTTGAGATACCAAGGCTTCAGTGATTAGGGACAGTTGCTGAGTTGATGAGACCTGTTTGTATCTACTAGTTTCCGGGACCGACACCATCACAGGATCAGCTGCCATGCCTGTCTCTTTCTAGCTGCATCTTCACCCCTACCCCCACCCCATTCTGGATTTTATTCCCCTAAAAGTTTGGGCTTGTTTCATCCCCTTCCGCCAACTTCTGGGATTAGATCGAAAGGCATCATTTAGTCCCCTACATTCATCAAAGATTAGGGAAGAGCCATTTCTTCATATCCACCTAGGGGTATTTTTACTTCTAATACAGATCTTTAGCTGTAAGCTAAAGGAATGTAGCTCTTAGTGTGGAATTTCAGATAGTAGTTAAGGCAAGGCCGGCCCTGAGCAGCAATGCCATGCTGCACCATGCCCTCTAGCTGGGTCTAACAACTGTCTTTTTGGGGACCAGTTCCCTAAATTAGGCTCATTGGGTCACAGATCTAGAGCTGGAAGGGAACTTAGAAACCATCTGCTCCAACCCTCCCACCTCAAGGTTAAGGATACCAAGGCCCCAGGAGGTTAATTGGCTGGTTTGAGAGCACACAGGTGGTGAGTGTCAGAATGGGATTTGAACCCTGGTCCTCTGCCTCCAGACTCAGCTCTGCATCCACTGTAGCTCTTCCCCATTCCTTCTTTTCATTTAATTAGGTGCAAACACTCTGAGTAAATAAAATAAAAACTCCCCAGCAGCTAACAGGCTACTGCCGACTGCCAGGCGCTGACCGTTTTCTTTTAGTTAATAATTCAAATTTTAGAAACAAAGAAATCTTTCTTTTTCCTGGGTTAGCCCAAAAGCTCAGGGAAGGTGGGTGGGGCAGAAGCTTGGATACAGCTGCTGCGGAGTAACTTCAGATGCTGGGATACAGTAGGTGTACTATCTCTAGGGCATACAATCGGTATACAGTGCAGTCAGTGTTTCCTGAACACACCAGTCCTGAAGCCTCTAAAGCCCCAAAGACTTCAGAGCTGGAGCCTAGCTTGTATGTAAATGCAGCATTGTGCCCAAGCCCTTTCAGTTACTTTACTTCGGCCTGGCAGAAGAAGATTTATGGGACTGGCTGAAATGATTAGTCCATCAAGTCTGGCATCCTGCAGGGGCCAAGATACAATGCTCCTGAGGAAGAGAGGAAAGGGGGAAGGGAGGAAGAAAGAAAGACTCACACTGTCCCTAGATGGGTTCCTTACTCCACCTGGCACTCTCATGGTCCCTCATAGATCTCCATGATATTCCCTTCACCAGCTATAGCCCTACAGGTAAGGGAGAGCTAAGACTTAAAGTCCATCTCAAGGCTTGATCTTCACAGCCTCTCATTCTACCAGATCCCACCAAGCCTTAGATTAATTAATTGTTATTATCCACAGCCTCAGTTTTTTTTTTCTCTGTAAGAAGCTAAGTGACTTGCTCATGGCCACATAGCTAATACTTTCATCTGAGTCGAGATATTATTCTTGTTCTTTGTATAGGACATCCCACCTCTCACTGCCAAGTCTTTGTATAGGCTGTATCCTATGCCTGGAATGCCCTCCCAAATGGCCTTGGCCTCTTGGAATAGCTCTCTTTAAGGATTAACACTTGTGTCACCTCGTACAGAAGACCTTTCCTAATAGCCCCAGTGCTGGGTGCTCTCCTCATCTCCACACCTCAAGATTACTTTGAATTTACTGTGTATTTATTATATATTTACTTATCTATGTATATGTGTGTGTATGTGTACATATGTGGGACAGGTAAATGGTTCAGTGGATAGACTACTGAGCCTCAGATGCTAAGTAGCTACCAGCAGGTGATCTTATTAGTTAATAGTAAGTGATGCTTACTAGTGACCCTAGGAAAGTCACTTAACCCTGTTTGCCTCAGTTTCCTCATCTGTAAAATGAGCTAGAGAAGGAAATAGCAAACTACTCCCATATCTTTGCCAAGAAAACCCTAAATGGGGTCACAAAGAGTCAGGCATGACCGAAATAACTGGACATCAAAATACATATGTGTTTATATAAACATATATACACATACAAAATCATATGTGTATATACTATACATGGCATGTCACATATATAATTCATGCATATGTGTATATCAGGGAAGTAACATATGTACAAAAATATATAACTACAAATATGTATGTATATATGTACGGTTTCTTTGAGAAAATATAACCTCCTTGATTGAGGACAGGCATTCTTTTTTTTCTTCTCTTTTTTTGTCTTTGTCTTTGTATTTGTGAGCATTTAATAACTGCTTCAATGAATTGAATTGAATTGAACCCAGGTCTCCTGGCTTTCATTCCAGTGATCTTTCACTCTCCTTGTATCCAATCTTTACCTTCACATTCCACCTAGCCAGGCCCCCAGGCCATCTTGCCACTTGCCTACTCCTGCTGCCCCCCTTTGCCCCACCTGGACCATCATAGTCTACAAATTGGACCTCCAGGATGAATCTATGTTCCCAAATTCTGGGGACATTAATCCATTCATCTTTGGAACTCTCAGACTGAGGTCCAGTCATCTCGATTGGTAATGGAGTGAATGCAAATTTACCTAGCGTTCTATATGTCATTGGCTCCAGACCCCAGACAAGATCCTTCTTCACCTTCATATTCCATGTGACCAACTATCAGGTCATCTTGCCCATTTGTCTACTATTATTTATGTTCCACCCTCTCACCTCAAAACATTTCGCAACTTTTTCTTGGAACACAGTAATCAAATGAACACCACCATTGCTTCTGAAAAAGTTAATTAACTGCCCTAAGGATCAATTCATTGTCCCTATATTTCCTCCAGAACAAAATTCCCTTCCCTGACCACCACTTCCCTCTATGTGTTGTCTCCCCCTGTTAAACTCCCCAAGAGCAGGGACTCTTAACTTTGCGTATATGTATTCTTAGAACTTGACTCAATGCCTAGCACATAGTAGGTACTTAAAAATGCATATTCATTCATTCTTTCCACTCTACTATATTGCCTTCTCCTGGACTATACCAGATCTCATCTGATTAGAAAATGCATTTTGCCTTGTACTTTAGTAGGAATCTGTTAGGAGATTCTTTGCACTATATGTCAACTCCTTGGTATTAAGGTGATTCACTCTTTCTCAGGTCACTTGGGACCTTCTAGGCTGAACACTATCTTCATCCATCTCATTTCATAGGCTTAGGGGAAAATAAGACACAAATGAATTTAAATGGGACCAGTTATTCCATCCCCTTCCCACAAGTCCACCAAGGAATCCAAGAAACACCAGCTTAAACAAAGCCATTACCAGTCTTAAGTTTGGTGGTAGAGGAAGAACTGATTTTTCCTGTAATTCAGAGACTCAAGCAAAAGGCACAACTTGGTCAGTATTCAAAAGCCACCTCAGGCATTATTCCAATGTGGGAAAAGGGAGGAGTGGGAGAAGAGAGAACCAAAGAATATTTTCAAGATCTGAGGCTTAGGAGATTAAAGACCCACCAATGGCCTGTGCTCTGGAATCTCCCAAATGCCAACTCCTGGTCAAGTTCATGAAGTCCAAGTGAAATGTTCCATTTATAAATGTGGACAGCTAAAACAGTAGCAGGTGGGAAATTACAGTGAATTTTTTTTCAGTGAATGCCCTTTCCTATACTAGCATTCTTGATATTGACTTTGTCGGCCAATGTTACATGTAGAGGGCTGCCATTCTTCCCTAGAGTGGCTGAATTGGCGGCAGCTTTTCTGCCGACATCAATAAATACATCTGACAGTGCTACTGCCTCTCTGCATCAGCAGCAGCCAGGGGGGAAATGTACTATGGCACTGTGGAAACATTCAGATGCAAAAGCATTTCCCCACCCCCACCCCAAATTTCCTAATTCAGCTTCTCTAAGTACAGACAATAAATCCATGTGGACATGACCATATTTA
Organism: Trichosurus vulpecula; assembly: GCF_011100635.1. Taxonomy (NCBI): domain Eukaryota; kingdom Metazoa; phylum Chordata; class Mammalia; order Diprotodontia; family Phalangeridae; genus Trichosurus; species Trichosurus vulpecula. The sequence continues at coordinate 47,988,217 of NC_050577.1, read as the reverse complement.
ATTCCATATCTAGAATATGCTTTACCTAGCTTAGGATGGGCACTGAATCTGTGTCTTCTATAATCATCCACATCCCCTGTAGTCACCAGTGGGGGGGGGGGATTGAAATTGAAAGGGGATGTCGAATCAAATGGTATTTCAAAAGCTCCTCTGTGCAAGGCACTGGGCTAGGTGTTGTTAGGATTTAGAATCCATGTGCTTAGTTCAAGAGGAAACAGCTGACTTTTTGTAAAATAAAAGTGAGGTTTGAGGTCTTGGGAATCTTAAAAGAGGCTCCTTAAACTCATCTGGTGTGTGTGCTTATTGAAAAAGAAGAGGGGGAAAAAGACTGGAGAATATTTCATAGAAAATGAAAAATATGTATAACGAAGTAT
>NC_050577.1:47203982-47354432 GCF_011100635.1 Trichosurus vulpecula | reverse complement strand
TAACTCTTCAATCGGATTTCCTATTGCACCCCTCCATACATTCTCTAGTCAAGTCAAATTGGACTGCTAGATTTTCTCCAGAATCAGCATTCCACCAGACTGTCTCCCATTCCCCACAAATCTTGTGGTCTTTCTTTTTTAATAGACCCACCCTCATTTCCAGCTGTTACCTTATTTGTCCCCTCATTACTACTTTGTTATCTCCCCATCTGGCAGCAAGGCAGTCAATCCCACCAGAGCTCCTAGGAAAGGGGAAGGAGTGGGAGGAGTCCCTGATGCATTCCAGAAAGAGGCCAAGCAAAAACTTAGGGGAAAAAAAAAGAAGAGAGTGGTGGAACTGAGGCATGGCTTCTGTAAAGAGTCTGTCTTCCTTGGTCTCAGTTACCCAGGTCATCCTAGAAATAGCTCTCCCCACTGAAATGGCTCCCTGACCCCAAGAGACCAGGGGGTGATGCTAAAGCAGCTAATTTATCTTAGGAGAATCAGCAACCAGGTGGGTCTTCTTTGTCCTCTTAGCAAAGTGCTAATGGGCTTGTTGACACTTTATGGGAGGAAGCCTGTCTTTGGCTCACCAACCCCTCCCCAAAGCTAAAATGTCAAGGAATGCTGGAGTTGCTGTCTTGTCCCACTCTAGCTCTTTCTGTATCCCATCCTTTTGGTGTTGGGCACCTCTGGGTTGATTTATGGGAGCAGGAAGGAATAAGGCCACATCTGTCCAGGGACTTAAGTGGCATATTCTCTTTGGAATCATTAGTACCATCCCTCTGGAGTTGGGGAGATTTGGGGGACTATAAAGTGTGTCTAATCCAATGAAATCTGCTAACGTTTCTCACTTGTAGAAAGGATGAGAAGTATCTAGCACCTAGCGAATCCATGATACTGTCATTCCTGTTCCCTCACAGGGTACATGGTCCCTTGATGAACTCAAATCCAACCCCTACCTTACCTCAGAGTGGTATGATGTTAATAGTTCTGCAGTTCAGGCGTTTTGTATGTGGTAGTGATGCCACATGCCAGTTTTGTTAGAATGGCCCTGCTTTACTGGTTGTATGTACTTCAGAGTGAGTGATTTTTATTTCTAGACCTACTCTGAAAGGGAGAATTTCAGGGATTTATAAAGGAAAGAAATCTATTTTTAGGCACACACACACACACATACATACATACATACATACATACACACAGCCCTCCCCCAAAGAGAGATGGTCACTTTGAGCTCTCATTTAAACCCCATCCCTGACCGCAGGAGATAGACAACATAGGGTCCTGTGTGTCTAAGGTGTTATATTTTCCTATACCTAGGATTAAATTGTGCCTATTAATTTTACTTATAAACAGGAATGTTATAACATGGACCAAATTTGAAAGGCTTTTGTGATGTGTGTGAAGACAGGCAGACCAGGGACTGAACAAGATATAAAGAGAATAAGAAACTGGCTTGAAGAGTGTAAGTTTGAATGTATATCATGCATTGATCCTAATGAAAAGGTAAGCATTGAGACCACAACATTGGTACCTGACTTTTATAGCCTACTTCCTCTTTCATGAGGTCATCATGAATATTATCTGACCAGCAAAGTCTTCTTCCTTTGAAAACCCTGATAAAAGAATCATGGCACTTTCATTGAGGGACAAGTGTCAGGGAGTTAATGAGTTCTACTATATTCTCATGAGTTTTTTTAGCCTTTTAAGTATTTCAGTGGTATTTAAGGCCTAGAGAACCTATTGTTTTCCTAACTTCCACTGTAAAGGAAAGCCTTTCTGTGTTTCAGGAACATGAATACTCCATTAATTGCTTTGATTCTACAAGATTTGCAGAGCTGAGTAGAATTTGAGATTCATGGCTAGGTGGATGGGTTACTACAGAGTGCCGCCTACTGGTTATCTCCATTTTGTTCCCCTTTAGCCTGGCTTTTACCCTTCCTGACTGGGAAAGACAGCCCTGGGAAGTCAATCCCTTTGCCCTGGAGGTTATCAGCGGTTCCTGTTGTGAGAAACATGGTTTTGGGGATCACTGGACTTCCCCAAATTGTGAGAACACGCAGCTTTGGGGATCATTGGACTTCCTAGGCAGGGCCAAAGTCCTGAGGAAGAACCCTGTGATAATCCCTAGGGAAGGCTGTACAGACCACAAGACTCCTAGAGGAAGACTATGTGGTAGCCCCCCCCCTAATCTGTGGGGATCACAGGGCCTCCTAGGGGTCAGACCCTAAGGAGGACCCAAGTGATGGCCCCTTAGGATGGCGGTAAGATCACAAGGCTCCCAAGACAGGGTCGGAAGTCCCAAGTGATGTCCCCTTAAGAAGGCCATGCAGACCACAGAATTCCCCAAGGGAATCCAGAGTGGTAGCCCTCTTAACACCACAGTGGGGATCACAGGGCACCCCAAGACAAGATCCAGGAGTGAGCCCGGCAAGCTTCCGCTGCCTGTTGCTTCCCTTCACTTGACCTTAGGAAAATCCATGTGATTTGCCCATTCTCACCCAAAGAACTCAAGACCAGAGTGGGCAGAGGAAGGCATTTTATTACACTCCTCGAGAGAGCAGGTGTAGTGCTCAGGGGAACACTCACACTGATACAGCTGCAGGAGCAGGGGTAACCATTCCCTCCACTCCTGATAGAGGCATGGTTAGTTTACAGTCTTTGTTTTTTACATAGTTTTCCTAGGTTATACAGTTTATATAAATAGGATAATAAGGATACAGAAGCAAAAGTGAAGTTAATTAGATTTTCCTTGTCTCAGTTTAGGATTAAACTATATTCTTTTACTTCCCCTACTTTCCCTCTTTAACATATGCAAATTATACAAATCAGTAGGCCTGGATTCTTGACCAAGAACAGACCCTAGATAAGCTTGAACTGGTTCAAGAGGGTTTGGCCTCTCTAATTCCATAGACTGCCTTCTCAGAAAGTATGCACATGTATACAAGCCTCTGACCTCTCACCTGACCGACCTTGAGGCCTGGTCTCTCCTAAAGCTGGGGTGGGGGAGGGCGGGGAAGCACACCTTTAGTTCTGTGGAAACAAAACTCCTCCTCCCATTTCTTACACTGTACTCCCAATAAATAATATTTGATTTTAGTACATTCATTCATTCAATTTTATTTTTGCAAACAACATATGGAGATTGCATTTCTAGCTTGTGACTTGAAAATTCACATGAAATTTACATTAGGTGCCACATGCAGTCATATAAAATAATCCCAAGGTCCCACAGTTGTAATAAGAATGAAATGTTTTACTCTTCCAGTTTTTTCTTGCTTCTTAAACCTTCTGTGTTCCTGAGTGCCAGGTTTCTTTTCAAAGCTGCCCTCAAAGATGATGATGATGATGATGCCATCTTAGACACTCACTTCCTTTTAAGGGTCTCTATTTTATGTTAGAAGATAAGCAATCAGTGTCACAAGTTGGGCAAAGTGAGGGAATTCCAAGAGCTACTGTAGATAATACAAATGGTTATGGATCCATCTTTTGAATAAACACATTTTTCCATGCTATTTACTGCAGGAGTTAATGGAGAAATTAACAGAGTTTTGAGATGGAATAAATGGAATAAAAGATGATGTTAGCTGCTGCCTTGTTACTCTTATGGCCCATGGAGGAAAAGGCTTTATAAAATCAGTATTAGGTGAAAGAGTCATCTTATCAGACATTTCTGAAATGTTCAACAATGAAAACTGTCCAGCACTTCAAGGGAAACCCAAAATCTTTGTAATCCAGGCTTGTAGAGGAGGTAAGCAGAAGGAAAAAGAACACATCATGAGTGACAGAGAATTCTTAGGCTTCACTGCATGCATTTTCTTCTTGTCCCTAGGAAATCCTGACCCTGATTTTCATCCCAGAAAGACTTTCCTTTTTCTGCTGCCATTCTTCATATCACAAGAGGAAATACTTATTAGCTGCCTCTTTATCTCCATAAAGATATCAAATTGTCTATGTTTCTAGCCCCAAAATACCGTAATGGTAGGATCTTACAAGTTAGAGTGTCTTGGGTCCTTTTAAGTAGATCTCAGTATTTAAAGATCTAAGGTTTTACTGCTTTTCCACTATAATATTCCCCTCCTACTTTTTATGGGTGTTCCCCCCATGGCTTTGTCTCCTTCACTCACTTTGGGATAATTTTTTGTGGTTTCTCAGGGCCTAGCAAAATGCAGTGGAAAAGGTACTGTGTTTTGAGGCAGAGGACCTGGGTTTGAATCCTGGTTCTGTCATTTAAAAACGTACTAATAATAACTGGAATTTTTATACAGACTTGAATTTTGCAAAATGCTTTACTTACGTTATTCATACTAACTCCCTCTGTGACATTGGGGAAGTCATATAACCTCTCTGTGGCTCAATTTCCTTATTTGTAAAATGAGGAATTGGGCTAGATTGTCTCTAAGTTTCCTTCCAGTTACAAATTTATGATGCTTAGATCCTACTAGCCTCTAACATGGTGAAATTGCTAGTAGCTGGCCTACCAATGTAGGAAGGTTACTGAGGAATGATTCTGTTGATATTTGTGCAGTTTGCTCCTTGGACTGGGATCTGGCTTGCCTGGCTTTTCTGGAGCTATTGGGGCCTACAATTGTGAACTACCCTCTCCAATGTACATACAGTGACATGGGCTTGTTTTTAATATGTTCATTTGGCATTGGAATCAGATTCCTGGATGATTATTTATCTCACTGTCTATTCATGTCTAATGTCACAAAAACAGATAGAAAAGACGGTGGTGTTTTTCAAGCCAATGATGAAGCAATGGAAGTGGATTATTCAGAGAAAAAGGGACTACCCACATTCGTTGATTATTATCTCATCTATTCCACCCAAGAAGGTAAGACAATGAATTTTATGTGTTGCTGAGACATGTTAAGTGAAGGTGATCATGATTTTTCAAAATCCAGTTGTGGTTCTTTAGGTTTCACATGTATAGTAAAAGTGTTCTTGCTCATCACCCTGTAAACATAGATCACCAAAGACTAACATAATTAATTCCACATAACATCTTTTTAATGGACAACTGATTCAAACCACTAGGGTTTTTGGCTTTCTGGTCAACCATTTGTGCCTAGGCAAACTCCCACTGGCTCTGTGTTTAACATTTCAATCTCTTATTGAGATGAAAGCAAAGATGGCATAATTATACAATTTTCAGATGACACCAAACTGAGAGTGCTACTAAGTTAGATGTCAGAATGATCTCAACATGACAGAATTTTGGTCAAAATTTAGTAAGAAGTAACTTAACAGAGACAAATAGAAAGTCTTAATTCAACTATATAATCAAAATGTAGGGGTGGTATGGCTATAGAGTAATACATTTGAAAAAATATCTGGATTTTTTAATGAACTATGGGCCAAACAGAAGTCAACATTATATGATATGGTAGACAGAAAATGCATTAAGAGAATGTATTCAGAAATTGTCCGATCATCCCATTTTCCTCTCTATGGTCAGAGCACACCTGGAATATTGTGTTCAGTGCTGAGTACCTCAGCAGGCCGCTAGGTGCTGCAGTGCCTAGTGTGCCAGGTCTGGAGTCAGAAGGACTCATCTTCCTGAGTTCAAATCTGCCCTCAGACACTTACTAGCTATATGATCCTGGGCAAGTCACTTCACCTTGTTTACCTCTGTTTCCTCATCTGTAAAATGAACTGGAGAAGGAAATGGAAAACCACCCCAATATCTTTGCCAAGAAAACCCCAGTGGGGTATAGACAGGACTAAAACTATTCAAGAACAACCACCTCATTTCAGGAAAGATATTGATAAACTGGAACAAGTAGGAGTAGAGTGATTAGAATGGTGATGTGTTTTGAAGATTATTTGGGGATGTTTAGTTGGACAAGAGAAGGTTGGGGGTGACATGATAACTGTTGTCAAGTATTTGAAAGACTACCATATGTAAGGGTGATTAGATTTATTTGGCTTGGCCCTAAAGGGCAGAAATAGGAAGAGTGGGTGAAAGCTGAAGAGAAGCAGGTATAGGTTTGATGATGGGGAAAACTTCCCCATATTTAGAGCCATTTGCAGAGTAGGCTGGATTGGGAATTGGTGGCAGCCTTTACCCTAGAGACCTTGGAACAAAGCCCTGATGACTATTTATTTGTCAGCCATATTGTAGAGTAGATTCTTGTTCAGGAATGACTTTGAGCAGACAGCTCTTGATGTCCTTTCAAACTCTGCAATTCAGATAGTGTGCTTGGTGTCCTAGTGCCCCCTAGGACCAATAGAATAAAGTATAAAGGGCAAAGGCATATTTTGGGTTACTGTCAGTAAAGCTCACCAAACAATTAGTGCTGTCCAAAGAGGAATTGCCTGCCTTAGTGGATAGATAGTAGGTTTTCTCTTACTTGAATTCTTTGGGTGAAGGCTGACTGACTGTACGCTTGAGGATATTGTATAGCACATTCTTTGGTATGGAATCCCTTCTTACTCTGAGCAGGATGCTCTAGGGACTAGCCAGGTACCTTATGGGGTCTATGTGAGACTCTAAAAGTTGTAAATTCTTGGCTGAAGCATCACTGGGAAAATATAGGCTAGGCTTCAGATAATATCTGGTGTCCTTCAGACTATTTTACTGGACAGTGAGAGGCTTTTTCTGGTTCTTGGCCCACTATAAATGAGTTACTGATCTCATCTGCCATGGATTCTTTATGGGCTATGCACTGAGACTTCTTAGTGGACTGGTAGGGTTAAGGGCCCAACAGATTTGGGAAGCAACAAAAGTCCAAATACTGGACACCTCAATGACAATTTAGAAATGTCCTAGTATTTATACAATGAAGGGGTATCTTGCAGGTTTTCCTAGATTCCGTGTGTATGTGTGTGTGTGTGTGTGTGTATATGTATTTTTAGAACATGTAAGTAAAAAATATAAACAATATTTTCATTTCTACACTAGTAGATTATGTTGCTTTATGCCACCTGAAAGGTGGTTCTGTGATGATTCAAGAAATAGATGAAGTTTTTGGCAAAGGGGCAAGAAGCTGCATGTTGTGGATTTTTTTACTCAAGTGAGTTATCAATAAATGGATTCATGCTCCATGTTATGCTATTTTTCCTCCACTAATTAACAAGCTTTTATTTCACACTATCAGCATATTCAGTGGAGTTCCCTAAGTAGGACTTGTGTATGTGTGTGTGCATGAGGGCTGGGTGCCTGCACTCTTCCTTGAAGTCTTTCTCCTCCTGAGATGATGTGTTCTTTTCTGAACTCTTCTCATGGTTGTTTTACTTCCTCAGTAGATTTTAGACGTCTTTTAAGGCAGGATTGTGCAGCCGTTGGTGACCTCAGTAAACAAGGGGCTGAGGTGTTTATTAAGTAGACATTTTTCACTTTTTCACTCTCTCATCCCTTTCTATCCCATCAGTGTCAAATTATTGTCTATTAATGAGAATATATCAGACTGGAAGTAGGAAGAACAACTCAGCCCCCATGTTCTTTGGGCTGAATGAAGGGAAATCAGTGTCAAGTTGATTAGAAATCATCATCATCATCATCATCATCATCCTTTACATTGCTATCGTCCTCTACAGGAGAATTGTCTCCTCCCAGAGAATTCCAGAAAATCCTCCCAGGCCTCGAGCCAAGACTGTGGATTGTTAGGACGACATCTGTTACATCTGTCCTCTTCTGTCCACTCATGCTACAGCACCTAGTTAAGACCCTCCTTAGTTCATGCCAGGAGGCTGCAGTACCTCAAGTGGTCTCCCCCTTTCCAGTCTCTCCTCTACACAGTTATCCCAGTAATCTTCCTGAAGTATTGATTTCAACATGTCATGCCCCTGCTGAAGAAGTTTCAATGGCTCCCTATTGCTTCATTTGACATTTAAAATCCTTTACATTCTGGCTAACTTCTCCCCTCTCCCCCCCTCCCCTGCTTTCTTTCTCCATTTCAGCCAAACTGGCCTGCTCTCTGGTCCTGTAGCCTCAGACCCAGTCTTTGTCTCTTCCTTGGAATTTACTCTGTCTTCACTTCTGCCTCTTGGGATCTCAAGCTCTTCTACTGGATTTAGCTCTGGGTTACTTCCTATACAAAGGTTTTTACTTAATCTTCTGGGGTTCTTTGAAATCTGCCTTAATCTCTCCCCTCCCCCATTACTTTGTCTTCATTTTGCATATACTCCTTATATGCTTATTGATGTGCATATTTTATCTGGCCTTAGAATGTTAACTCCTTGAGGGCAGGCACGGTTTCTTTTTGGTCTTTCTTTCCTCCTTGCCTGGAATTAGGCCAGCTTAGAGCGTCCTGAATGCTTTGTAAGTGATTGTTTAATAATCAATAAACATTCATTAAGTACCTATCATTTTTCCAGACCCCAAAAGTGGCAAAGTCCAGTCCTGCCCTGCAGAAGCTCGACCATCTAATCGCTGAATTGAATTTTACTCATTTTCGGGTGTAATTTGTGCTTTTCCCTTGCAGGTGAACAACAGAGTGGTGCACACAGACTTCTACATGAATAAGAATCCTGTAAAGGTGGTACTGGTCATGGAGTCCACTCTCACCAAAGCTGTGTACTTTTGACACTTGGCGGAAGAAGACGAGGAGGTGGGGGATTTAAAGTACAGAATAATTTGTTTCTGCAGTAGCATCGTGCTTCACACTGTATAAAACACTAGTCCTTATGTACGTTGGTTGGAATCTGCTGGGGAGGTTGCTATGATGTACACATCCTAGACGGTAGATGAGATTGAGACCAGATGTGAACTAAAGACAGAGGTCTCCGTATAGGAGTTCTTTCTGTCAAAAGATGAATTTCTCCAATTGTTTTTTTTTTAAATTTATTTTCATGTTTCTAGGATTTCTTAAAAAATGTTTTTTTTTTACTACTTGAACTTTTAATTCCTTTTATTAAAAAAAGTTAAACCTTTGTTCCCTGAGTCATTTCAGATTCTACCGGCCACAGGAGGATAGAAATGGGCAAAATCAGTCCCTGACATCAAGGAACTCTCAGTCTAATGGGAGGGACAAGTAAATGACTGTGTTTGTGTAGATATGTGTGTGACTATTTGCATATGTGTATATTTATGTATAGATACATATACACATATTTACACGTACATATACACACACGCACAGGGTGTTTCAGCTATTAAATCTTAAAACTGCATGAAAATTTTTTGGGTACTATGATATTTACCTCTGTGTGTGTGTGTGTGTGTGTGTGTGTGTGTGTGTGCATCCACACATATGCGTGTAAGGGAGGATGAGGAGACAGGGTGAAGGGGGAAGGGGGAGGGGTGAGGGAGAGAGGGAGAAAGGAAAAGGAGAGAAGGGGAGAGGAGAGAGAGAGAGAAAGAGTGGGGGAGAAAGTAAATGGAAGGTAATCTTAGAGAAATGGCACTGATGAAATGGTAAGGAAAGCCTAATAACTAACATTCATATGACTTTTTTGGACATTTAGGTAGGGGCAGTAGGTAGAGCACCAGGCCTGGAGTCAGGAGGATCTCAGTTCAAATGTGCTCTAGCTGTGTGATCATGGGGAAGTCACTGAAACTCTTCTTAGCCTCAGTTTCCTCATCTGTACAACGGGGATAATAAGTGCATCTACCTTTCCAGGGTTGTTGTAAGGCTCCAATGAGACAACGTTGTAGAGTGCTCAGCACAGTGCTTGACAGATAGTAAGCACTATGTAAATATTAGCTGTTGCTATGGTTTGTAAAGCCTTTCTGTTGTGGCAGCTCATTTAATCTTTACAGCCACCCTGTGAGTTAGCTGCTATTATCACATCTGGATTTTACAAATGAGAAAACTCACTAACAAAGGTAATGAGACTTGTCTAGGGCCACAAAGCAAGATTCGGATCAGTCTTCCTGGCTCCTGAATGAAGCCAACTCATTCCCTTTTTTCAGCCTCTTGAGGCACACACCTCCACCCTAAATATTCTCTCTCTCCCTCTTTTAAAATTTTATTATATATTTTTAACATTCTTTTAAAAATACATTTTAAGTTCTAAATTCTCTCTTTCCCTCCAGCCTCTCCGCAACCCACTGAGAATATATCAATTATACACAGGAAATTATGCCAAATATTTCCACATTGCCCATGTTGAAAAAAGATGCAAGAAAAGTAAGGAAAATGTAAAAATTATACTTCAATTTGCACTCAGAGTCCATCAGTTGTCTCTCTGGAGGTGGATAGTATTTTCCACCATGAGTCCTTTGGAACTGTCTTGTCAGAGTCGCACTTGATCATCATTACAATATTGCTGTTACTGTGTAGAATGTTCTTGTAGTTTTGCTCACTTCACCTTGCATCAGTTCCTATGAATCTTCCACAGTTTTCTGAAACCATCCCGCTTGTCATTTTTTACAGTGCAATAATATACCACAGCTTGTTCAACCATTCCCCAATTGATGGTCAATCCCTCCATTTTTAATTCCACTTAGCTATTCTCTAAGGTCTCACTCAGGCCCCAGTTCTTCCATGAAACTTTCCTAGGCAGTTTTAGCAAATACTGTTTTCTCCTTTCTTTAGTGTCTGACAGCACAATTTAGCATTTGCTACATACTGTCTTATTCTCAAATTATTCCTTAATATCACAGGTACTAGAAAAGGACTGATGCTAAGGAATCATCTTGTTCAATCCCATCATTTAAACAGATGAGAAAACTGAGACATAGAGGTCACCCAACTAGTTCATGATCTTTCTAGGTCTGGCCCTGAGTTCACAAGCTTATAAGAGCTTTTTCTGCAAAGAAGTTGAACTTTTCTGTAAGATATATCAATTCTACCAGTAACAGACCTATTGATATTTTTTTTTGATGAAAATGCAGATATATTTGGGAGGAAAATGTGATTAGAGACATAGAAAATCATCCATTTAACTCTAAGTATTGTTATAAAAATGTGATTCTTTGATTCAGGGACATGTCATGAAACATCAGATTTGTGTGGCCTTTAGTAAAATTCAGAAATGTATGTGAAATGGAAAAAAAATAAAATAACTCTTCCCTCAAACTTTAAAAGATGGAAATGACAAATATTAGTCACAGAATTTCCTATCGAGGTGCTAATGAAGCTCTAATTTTCTTTTTTACATTTTTATTACCTTTTATATCACCTTTTCCCCCTGAATATATTCTCTCTTCTTGTTAGTAGATTGCCTTTTTGTAATAAAGAATTTTGAAAGGAAGATAAAAAAAATTCAGCCAAACCAACTAACCCATCAAGAGAGTCTGATAGGATATGTAATGCTCCATATCCATGGTCCTTAATATGTTCATAGAAGGGAGGAAGGTATATTTTTTCATTTCCTTTACAATTCCAAATTTGGTCATCTTAGTTACATCCTATTCATTTTCTGTTCTCTCTCTTGTAATGTGGTATTGTTTTTTGGAGTTCTGCTTACTTCATTCTCCCTCAGTTCATATGAAACCCATGCTTTTCTGATGCCTTCATGTGCAGTATTTCTTATGGCACAATATTCCGTTACATTTAAGTACCACAACTTATTTAGCCAATCTGTAATTGACAGATATCTGCTTTGTTTCCAGTTCTTTGTGTGGCCCTGATTTTCATAAAGTTAAGTAAAGCTGGACTGAAGTCTTGGGTGCTTCTTTCATTTTCTGATGTGTCCTACTACTTTTCTTTGAGCATCAGGCAAATGGAGAAAGATGTGTTCTGATAGTTAAAATATTACACAGAAATTATAACCAGGAGTAATCTAAATGGGAGGACTGTACCAGAAAGGAAGGAACCAATACAAGAATGAAAGGACTTAGTGACTAGTTGGATATGGGGTAAAGGTTAGGAGTGGGAAAGGAAGCTTTCGATTTATAAATCTGTATTTTCACATATATTATTCGTATCAAGCATTTGCCATAGAAGTATAAAGGGGTGATAATCTTCAAGTACCTCTGAAATTAGACTCACATTGCTGACTCATCATCCACAAAAAAAACCAACAAAATATGGGCAGGTGGGCTTGCAGTAAGCAAAGGTTTACAGAAAGGTCCTTTCTCCTTGAAAATGCCTTCCACATGGGGGGCAGAGCCAAGATGGCAGCTGGAAAGCAGGTACTTGCCTAAAGCTCTCCCCCAGGACCCTCTGAACACCTATAAAAATGGCTCTGAACAAATTCTAGAACTGCAGAACCCATGAAATAGCAGAGGGAAGCAGGGGTCCAGCCCAGGACAGCCTGGATGGTTGCTGGGTAAGATCTGTCACATGGACCTGAGAGCGGAGTGGAGCAGAGCCTAGCATGGGCTGCGCCTGGACTAACAGACCAGGAGCTAAGTGGAACAGGCCCTAGCACCCTGAATCAGTGAGCTGTGGCAGTTACCAAACTTCTCAACCCACAAACACCAAAGACAACAGAGAAAGTTAGTGGGAAAAACTGTGGGGACAGAGTGAAAGGAGTTCACAGTTTGGCCAGTGCCCCAGGGGCAGTGGAGGGGGTGCAGCTCTGAGGACAGCTGCAGTTACTTCTGACCCCAGGCCCACCTGAAGGGAGGAATTAAGTGGCGTATCAAAGCGGGAGTGCAGAGCCTGCTTAGATCTGAGTCATGGTCTGGGTTAGCGGTTCTTGGGGGAGTAGGAGTGCTGGTGTGGCAGAACTTACTGTGTAGAAATAACTCTAAAACAACAGTGCAGCCCTGCAAGTTTGAGACTACTCTACAAGCAGTCATACCCTGACGAAAAACTCAAGGGTCAAGTATTTGGCTGGGAACGTGGCCAGGCAGTGAAAACGCTCTCGGATTCAGACTCAGACTTTAGAATCTTTCTTTGGTGACAAAGAAGACCAAAACATACAGCCAGAAGAAGTCAGCAAAGTCAAAGAGCCTATATCAAAAGCCTCCAAGAAAAACATGAATTGGTCTCAGGCCATGGAAGAGCTCAAGAAGGATTTGGAAAAGCAAGTAAGAGAAGTAGAGGAAAAATTGGGAAGAGAAATGAGAGTGGTGCAAGACAACCATGAAAAACAAGTCAATGACTTGCTAAAGGAGACCCAAAAAAATCCTGAAGAAAATAACACCTTAAAAAATAGACTAACTCAAATGGCAAAAGAGTTCCAAAAAGCCAATGAGGAGAAGAATGCCTTGAAAGGCAGAATTAGCCAAATGGAAAAGGAGGTCCAAAAGACCACTGAAGAAAATATTACCTTAAAAATTAGATTGGAGCAAGTGGATGCTAGTGAGTGTATGAGAAATCAAGCTATTATAGAACAGAACCAAAGGAATGAAAAAAATGGAAGACAATATGAACTATCTCATTGGAAAAACCACTGACCTGGAAAATAGATCCAGGGGAGATAATTTTAAAATGACTGGACTACCTGAAAGCCATGATCAAAAAAAGAGCCTAAACATCATCTTTCAAGAAATTATCAAGTAGAACTGCCCTGATATTCTAGAGCCAGAGGGTAAAATAGAAATTGAAAGAATCCACTAATAGCCTCCTGATAAAGATCCCCAAAAGAAAACTCCTAGGAATATTGTTGCCAAATTCCAGAGCTCCCAGATCAAGGAGAAAATATTGCAAGCAGCCAGAATGAAACAATTTGAGTATTGTGGAAACACAATCAGGATAACACAAGATCTAGCAGCTTCTACATTAGGGGATCAAAGGGCTTGGAATATGATATTTCAGAGGTCAATGGAGCTAGGATTAAAACCAAGAATCACCTACCCAGCAAAACTGAGTATCATGCTCCAAGGCAAAATATAGATTTTCAACAAAATAGAGGACTTTCAAGCTTTCTCAGTGAAAAGACCAGAGATGAATAGAAAATGTGACTTTCAAACACAAGAATCAAGAGAAGCATGAAAAGGTAAACAAGAAAGAGAAATCATAAGGGACTTACTAAAGTTGAACAGTTTTTTTTTTAACATTCCTACATGGAAAGATGATGAGTATAATTCATGAGACGTCAGTATTAGGGTAGCTGAAGGAAATATACATACATACATACCTATATATATGTATGTGCATGTACATATATGTATAGATAGATAGATAGATAGATAGAGGGCAAGGGGATTTGAATATGAAGGGATGATATCTAAAAAAAAATAAAATAAAATTAAGTGATGAGAGAGGAATATATTGACAGAGGGAGAAAGGGAGAGATACAATGGGATAAATTATCTTGCATAAAAGTGGCAAGAAAAAGCAGTTCATTGGAAGGGAAGAGGGGGCAGGTGAGGGGGAATGAGTGAATCTTGCTCTCATCGGATTTGACCTGAGGAGGGAGTACCGTACACACTCAGTTGGGTATCTTACCCCACAGGAAAGAAGGAGGAAGGAGATAAAAAAGGGGGGACAATAGAAGGGAGGGCAGATAGGGGGAGGAGGTAATCAAAAGCAAACACTTTTGAAAAGGGACAGAGTCAAGGGAGAAAATTCAATAAAGGGGGATAGGTTAGGAAGGAGCAAAACATAGTTAATCTTTCACAACATGAGTATTGTGGAAGGGTTTTGCGTAATGATACACCTGTGGCCCATGTTGAATTGCTTGCCTTCTTAGGGAGGGTGAGCAGGGAGGGAAGAGGGGAGAGAATTTGGAACTCAAAGTTTTAAAAGCAGATGTTTAAAAAAAAGTTTTTGCATATTGCATGCAACTAGGAAATACAGTATACAGGCAACAGTGCATAGAACTCTATCTTGCCCTACAAGAAAGTAAGGGTAAAGGGGATGGGGGGAAGTGGGGTGATAGAAGGGAGGGCTGACTGGAGAATGAGGCAATCAGAATATATGCCATCTTGGAGTGGGGGGGGAGGGTACAAATGGGGAGAAATTTGTAATTCAAACTCTTGTGAAAATCAATGCTGAAAACTAAAAATATTAAATAAATAAATAATAATTGGGGGGAAAAAAAGAAAATGCCTCCTACAGGCATTCCAATAATCAAAGATTCCTTTATATTAACTATCTTGTTTAAAATGCAAATACATCTTCTGAAGTTTTGTTTTGCTTGTTTATAGAAATAGGTGTAGGCAGTTTCCTGTTTGGAAACTCTTTCCAGTTCAGATCTGCGTTTCTCTTCTACTTAGTAGGGGGTACCCCATGGGGACAGGTGGGGGAGGGGCACACATAGCAGAGGCCAAAATGAAAATGTGACTGTTAAAGAGGATTCTTCCTCTGCTAATTCATATGGGCACCTGTCCTGGAACTTTGGGGCACTTGGAGGTCAAATGACTTGGCTAGGGGTCCCATGATCATCCTGCCTTCAAGGCCAGTTCTCTCTACTCTGCCTCTCCATAAGGTACTTTCGGTGTCTTAGAATACACATAAATGCCCATGAGATCCAGCTGTGCTGTAGACTGTGTGTCAGGCAGGTTCCGACCTAGCTCTTGTTTTTGCTCTCACTCCTTCCTTTACAATCCACTGCAAAATGTGTCCCTGCAGTTGGATCTACTTCAGGACTCTCTACTACATGAAGCAGTGCTTTCTCATGCCCCCTACAGCCTTTCAGTCTGTCATGCTGGGTATCGGCTCCCAGGCTGTTGCAGGTGTCTGCTTGTTACCTGTCACTGTGGTGAAGGCAAGGTATGAGGTGAGTCTTGGACTTTTGAGCTAAACGCTGCCTGTGACTGACCCTGTGGCATTAGGATCATCAAGGAGAGGGCCTGGGAACATGTACTGGGCAAGGCAAACCCTCTCTGAAGCTCAGGTGGGTTTATAGCTTTGCACGAGATGATATGATTGGGATGCCATGAAAAGAGGGCTGAATTTCGAAATTAAGGATCTGGGTTAGAATCCAGGCTGTGCCATTTGTGGCCTGGGTGACCTTGGGCGAGTCATTGTACCTCAGAGGGCCACCATTTCCTTATCTGTAAAATGAGGGGGTTGGACTAGATGACCCTTATGGTCCCTTCCAGCTCTAAAGCTGTCATCTGTCCATTGTCAGGCATTTATTAGTAAGTGTCTACTGTGTGCTAGGTATTGTGGACACAGACAAAAATGAAAATGTCCCTGCCCTTATGGACCTTTTGGGTGAGATAACAGGTAGGTCTATGAGAATATTCATAATAAATATAAGGGGATTTTGGTGGGGGAAGGGGCTGGGAGTACAATCTTGGATCATCAAACTTAATCCAAAACACAAAGTGGGCCATGTGCGACTCCATACTCTGCTATGCATGTCTCCCAAAGTCCTTTAAGTTGTTCTAAGTGATGAATTACCTGTGGGAGTCATTGGTCTTACCTATACTTTGTAGAGTGAGAAATATGGCTATGAAAGCATACATGGCGCCCTGAAGAACACCTATCAAACAGAAGGGCACAAGGGCATGTTCAAGGGATTGACAGCCACACTCATCCATGATGCACCCTTTTCTGGGAACTACCTAATGTTTTACAACCAGAACAAAAAGCTTGTAATGAAAGGTAGCATTTCTTAATCATGCAACTCAGATATAAAGATATAAAGACAGAATAAAAGAATTCCTCCCCTCAGGGAGCTTACAGTCTATTAAGGAAATACAACATTTATGTAGAATAGTAACTATCAAGGGCAAAGCCAAGATGGTGGAGAGAAGCCCGGAAGTTGCCTGAGCTCTTCCTGGTTTCCCTAGGAAACAACATTAGATCAAGCCCCAAATTGGATTCTGGAGAGACAGAATTCAGAAAAAGACAGAGTGAGAAAATTTCCCAGCTTAAGATCACTTTGAAGGATTTCAGGAAAGGTCTGTCTTACTTGGTAAAAGGGGAGTACAACCCAACACACATTGTTTCTGAGGGAGCCAGCAGGAGGCTTTTAGCCACAGCAAAGATCAGCAACCAAGGCCCCTTGGTTCTGGCTTAGCAGGCCAGCTATGAGGCCTCCAGCCTCAGAACCCAGGCAACAGCAGGCATGACTAGTCGAGGGTACCTCAGTGCAGTAAGCAAGCCTCAACACCTGAGGCCCCAGTGCACAAAGCCAGTGAACAAGTCCCTGGCCCCCAGTACAAGAAGCTTGGGACAATGCCCCCTGTGCTCCAGCAAGAGAGCTCAACTTTAAAAGCCAGGAAACAGGCCAAAAAAAAAAAAAAACTAAGCAAGAAATAAAACAGAGCCTCGACCATAGAAAGCTAGTGTGGTGACAGGGATGTTTAAAATACAATCTCAGGGGCAGCTAGGTGGCCAGTGAGTAGAGCACTGGCCCTGGAGTCAGGAGGACATGAGTTCATATCCAGCTTTAGGCATGTGACACACTTACTAGCTGTGTGACCTTGGGCAAGTTACTTAACCCCAATTGCCCTGCCTTCCCCCTGCAAAAAAAAAAAAAAAAAAAACAAACAAAACCCCCACAAACTCAGAAGAGGACAACATTGTCAAAATCCCTACATTCAAACCTCAAAAGGGAATATGAATAGGTCTCAAGCTCCTTCTCTTGAAGGAGCTCAAAAAAGATTTTAAAAGTCAAACAAGAGAGGTAGAAGAAAAATTGGGTAAAGAAATGAAAGATATACAAGAGAGAACCAGTAGCTTGGAAAAGGAAAGACAAAAATTGGCTGAAGGAAACACCTCCTTAAAAAATACAAATGGAAAAGAAATCAACAGAAGAAAACAACTCTTTAAAAAATAGGATTGGCCAAATGGAAGAGGAGGTAGAAAAGCTAACTGAAGAACATAATTCCTTGAAAATTTAAATTAAACTAAATTAAAAATTAGCTAATGATTTTATGAGATCAAGAATCAGTCTAACAAAATCAAAAGAATGAAAAAAACAGAAGAAAATGTAAAATGCCTTATGGGGAAAACAACTGACCTGGAAAATTGATACAGGAGAGATAATTTGAGAATTATTCAACTACCTGAAAGCCATGATTAAAAAAAAGAGCCTGGACAGCATTGTGAGAAATGTGGTTTTGGGGATCACTGGACTTCCTAGGCAGGGCCAAAGTCCTGAGGAAGAACCCTGTGATAATCCCTAGGGAAGGCTGTACAGACCACAGAACTCCCTGAGGAAGACCAAGTGGTAGCCCCCCCTTAATCTGTGGGGATCACAGGGCCCCCTAGGGGACAGACCCTAAGGAGGACCCAAGTGATGGCCCCTTTAGAATGGCAGTAAGATCACAAGTCTCCTGAGACAGGGTTGGAAGTCCCAAGTGATGTCCCCTTAAGAAAGCTGGGCAGACCACAGGGTTCCCCAAGAGAATCAGGAGTGGCAGCACTTTTAAGGCAGCAGTGGGGATCACAGGACACCCCAGGGCAAGATCTAGGAGTAAACCCAGGAGGAGCTTTCACTGCCTATTGCTTCCCTTTACTCAACCTTAGCAAGATCCATGTGATTTGCCCGTTCTTACCCAAAGAACTCAAGACCACAGTAGGCAGAGAAAGGCATTTTATCATGCTCCTTGAGAGAGCAGGCATAGGTCTTACTGGAACACTCACACCAATACAGCTGCAGGAGCAGGGGTAACCATTCCCTCCACTCCTGCTAGAATTATGGTTAGTTTACAGTCTTTGTTTTTTACATAGTTTTCCTAGTTTATACAGTTTAAACAGGTAGGATAATAAGGATACAGAAGCAAAAGTGAAGTTAATTAGATTTTCCTTGTCTTAGTTTAGGATTAAACTATATTCTTTTACTTCCCCTACTTTCCCTCTTTAACATATGCAAATTATGCAAATCAGTAGGCTTGGATTCTCGACCAAGACCAGACCCTAGATAAGCTTGAACTGGTTCAAGAGGGTTTGGCCTCTCTAGTTCCCCAGACTGCCTTCTCAAAAAGCATGCACAAGCGTACAAGCCTCTGACCTCTCACCTGACTGACCTTGAGGCCTGGTATCTGCTAAAGCTGGGGTGGGGGGTGGGTGGGGGAAGTACACCTTTAGTTCTGTGGAAACAAAACTCCTCCTCCCATTTCTTACAGCATCTTTCAGGAAATTATCAAGGAATATTGCCCTGATATCTTAGAACCAGAGGGTTCATTAGTCATTGAAAGAATCAACTAATCACCTCCTGAAAGATCCGGAAATGGAGACTCCAAAGAATTTGTAGCCAAATTTCCAAAATTATCAGGTCAAGGAGAAAATACTGCAAGCAGCCAGAAAGAAACAATTCAGTATCAAAGAACTGTAGTCAGGATGACACAAGACTTAGCTTCTACATTAGAGGATTGGAGATACTAGAATATGATATTCAGGAAGGCAGAGGGGTTAGCATTACAACCAAGAATCAACTACCCAGGAAAATTGAGCATAATCTTTCAGGGAAAAGATGGATATTCAATGAAATAAGTTACTTTCAAACTTTTCTGATGAAAAGACCGGAACTAAAGAGAAAATTCGATCTTCAAATACAAGACTCAAGAGAAGCATAAAGAAAGCAAACAGGAGAGAAAAAAATCATGTTATTCAATAAGGTTAAACTGTTGGACATCCCTACATGGGAAGATGATACTTGTAACTCTTGAGAATTGTATCCTTATTAAGGTAGTTAGAAGTGGTATACATAGACAGAGAGTGTGGATATAAGTCGACTTTGATGTGATGATACAAAAGAAAAAATTAAGGAGTAGAGAAAAGCAAATATTGGGTAATTTGAAAAGAGTGAGAGTAGAGTGCTTTCAACTAGCGCATTGTTGGAGATAGTATGACTTTACTATTTGGGCTGCAGGCATGTACTTCCCTGGAGGATGGGTAGGTCAGATATTGAGGGATCATGGAATTTCAGAGTTGGAAGGGACCTCTTCTGCCGTCTAGTTAAACTTGTACCTCAAAAAAGAAATCTGCAGCATGATCATTACTTGGTCATTTAGAGTTTACTGAAAGATCTCCACTAAGCAGGAATCGATTCCTTGAGATAACCCATTCCACTTTGGGATATCTCTAATTTTTGGGACATTCTACCTTCTGTGAAATCTCAATTTCGCTTTTTGCCATTTCACCCTCTGCTCCTAATTCTGCCCCCAGGGGCCAACTCTGAACATAGGAATTCCATGGCCCCTTCATAGCTTTTCAAATGTGCCTTCTCCCTGACTGTGCCCATTTGTCTTCCCAAGCATTCCTGATCCCAGTTTTCCCATGGCCTGAACTTCAATCTCCCTTCACCATCCTCATTGCCCTCCTGGACATGCCAGTTTATTAATTTCCTTTCTGAAATGTGTCTCCCAGAACTGATCATAATACTCCAGAGTAGCTTGACCAAGAGTTCAGTGGGAATCTCAAATTATTCCTGGAAATTCTGCCTCTCCTAGGTCATTATGTTAGCTTCCTTGACTGCTGAACACACTGCTGGCTCATAAAGAGTTTGTTCAAAGTACTGTCATTTCCAGTCATGTCTGACTCATGACCCTATTTGGGATTTTCTTCCTGAGATATGAGAGTGGTTTGCCATTTCCTTCTCCACCTCATTTTACAAATGAGGAAACTGAAGCAAATGGGGTTAAGTGACTTGCCCAGTATCAGAAAGCTAGTGCCTGGGGTTGACTTTGAATTCATGAAAAGGAATCATCTGACTAAAGGCCAGGCGCACTATCCACTGAGCCATCTAAAGAGTTTGTGATGTCCACTAAAACCTGCCAGAGATTTTTCATATGAAGATCCCTCTTTAGGGTGTCCTAAAAGTCTTAGTGAAGTTTAAGCCGTGGTGGGATTCAAACGAATCTAATCCAGTGCTTTATGCAGCATGCCATGTTGCCCCTCCTGCCTCTTCATTTCACAAGATGAGTAAACTGAGGTTTGAGTGACTTTGGGAAAGATATCTTGGTCTCAGGGGACTTCACTATTCCTCTATTTCAGAGTGAACTAAAATCTGAAAATGGTTTTTAGGAACCTTTCCATATAATTCTTTGAGCCAGGGTTGCCAGTGTCTGTAGAAAAAATTATGTCTTTATCATCTCTAGTGAATTCCCACCTAGTAACCTTTTTGGTCAACTTGAGGAAAATTGAAGATTGTCATGTCATTCCTTTGTTTAAAAATCCTTCATTTGTTTCACAGATTCTTCATTCTAGCAAACACCTCCTGGGGTTTACCTCAGGGGCTTCTCTTCCTTCTTGAAGCTTTCTCTGGCCTCACCCTCTTTCCCCATCCTCCTCATTGCCAGTTGCTGCTGTTCTCACCCTTCACGTGTCCCCTTTGTGTTATATTTATTTTTGTATGTGTTCCATTCTTCCAGTAGAATACAAGTTCCTTGAGGTCAGGGACTTTTTGTGTTTTTGTCTCTGTACTCTCAGTGCTTGGCACAGTAGCTGGCACATAGTAGGCACTTAATGGTTGTTCTCTGAATTGAATTTTCAGTATTGCTCATCTAGAACTTTAGAAAATAATTAGAAATGCCTCATTTTCTGGAACTGTATAAAAGCAGGAAGTTGGTGAGGCTTAATTTGATAGTTTCATGCATTCCAAAGGAACCATACCAATAATAAATTTTTTTTGAGGCACTGGTTGAGAAATTTGCAGGGAAGTTAATGGTAGAAAATATGTCTCTCTTCTCCACCTTTAGTTCTTATGGGATCAGAGGCTTTAGAGAACTTCTGGTCAAATCCCTCATTTTACAAATGAAGAAACAGGCCCAGGGAAGGTATGACTTGCCAAAGGCCAAGATGTATGCATCAGAAGTAGAATTTGAACCCAGACCCTTTGATGGCAGAGCCAATGCTACAGCCACTGTACCACGAACATTTAAAGACTGATGGTTCATTGATAGCGAGTTTTGAAATATTGAATGGAAATCAAGAAAAAAAAGAAACCACCTTTTGGGGAGATCTTCCAAAGTCCTTGAAGATTTTTTTTGGTTTCAGAACCTTAAGGAAGGAAATCAACATGAATATTCAGGCATGGTGTATACTGAACTTCTTAATGCAGCCTAATCCCCCCTGGACTTTGAAGTTCTCTCACTTCAATGAAAAGCAGCTTACCCTTATCATGGCACTTTATTTTAAGAATAATTTGGGTGAAGTCAGATTAAAGTGGTAAGGGATAGGATGTACCATGATTCTAATTTTGGCAAATGTGATGAGCCCCTTGGGTCAGTGAGAGGTTATAGAGTTATTGATTACACTTTCCCCAGGCCCATATTAAATGTACCTCTTGTAATCTGGTAGATACTTAATGCGTCTTCCCTTCCCTTTCACCAAGGAGTGACACAATTTGCTTCAAAGCTTATTTGACCTGGTTGATTGTGGTGAAGTTCTTCAAGGCTTGTATTTGATATGCTTACATCCTGAGAAAGAAAGAAAGCTGTCTTGGGAATCTGATTCGTATTTCTCCAATGTGCATGATTTCAAAGCTGGTAAAATGTAACTGACTAAATAGAGTCTTGACTCCACATGTTGCTTGTGTTTCTGGCATTATATCGAAATAAAACTTAATGGAAATGAGAGAAATTGGAAACTTTACAGGTTTATAGACTGTGGGAAAGAGCTAACACTGCGCAGGTGATTCTCTAGTTCTGTTTCTCCTCTTATCCACAAAACCTTAGTATGGGGAAATAAAGTTCATTTTATTAGTCAATTACTTGGCTAATAAAATTCATTAAAGTTTTGTGATTGGAAATGGTTCATCTCTTCTTTTAGGAAGAGTAGGAAATTAGTAAGGTTCTTCCTTTGTACCTGGTTCTGCCAAGAAGATCTTTGTTTCTTTTGTAATAACCCCCATTCCTGTTCATAAGCTCTCAATTCTAAGCCCATTTTGGATACTTAATAGAGCCTTGTTATTTTAGAAGACATCTCTATGGGGAAGGGCGTGTGGCCACATGGATGTGTAGATGAAACATTTATTTAGTACTTCCTTGGTACCAGGCACTGTGATAAGTGTCCAGGATACCAGTACAATAAAAAAAAGGCAATCCCTACCTTCAAAGAGCTTCCGTTCTAGTGGGTTTAGAAGGGGCTGAAAGGGAGACAATTCTGGAGAACAAAGAATGGAATTGGGAATGGCCTGATGGTCAGGGCCAGGGTCTCAACAATCAGAAGAGAGGGCTGTAGGGCAGAGGCATCACTAGGGTGAGAAGGCTTCCAGAGAAAGGAAATGAGAAATGATCAACAGATGCATCAGCAACACTTTGCCTCTTTGGAGAGTTAACTCTGGACCTAGGGTCAAGCAGCAGGAAAAGGGCTACTGCTGCTACCACCCATCTTGCCATGTTTTTCCTCCCTCCTAATAAGTCAGGCTCTAGCCAGAATTAGATTCCTGCTCAAATACAGGATTCTGCTGCCTTTCTGCTTTCCAAACTGAGGCTAGCTGGGAATCTCTGTGTCCTTTGCCCTCCTGCTCAGATTCTTGGTTGGCTAACTTAACTGTTCTTATTCCTGACAGCATCCTGCATTGTCTAGGGAGACCTGGAGCTCTGTATTGATTATACAATTCCTGAAGAATGCTTTTATAATTGGATGGATGTTCTGTTTGGGAGAACACTAATATTTGGATGAAGGAAGGGTAATCTCAAAGGCTAGTATGTTTTTAAGAGACCTATAAATCGGAATCATAACTTTAATACCTCATTCATCTGCTTCTATCCGTGGAATGTGGAGGGCAAAGGGATGGGCACTGCAAAGATGAGGTACAACGTGAGGCTTGATAATACTAATTTGAAGTTGGTGTTATGCAAAGAAGGGTTTTTTTAACATCTGGTTTTGCCCTCCCAAATGTCCTAAGGGAGAGGGGGACTGTTTGTAACAAAAGGAAAGAGCAGTGGCTATGCAGTCAGGAAACCTGGAGTAGACTACTCTTTATGGGACCATAGATCTAGTGTTGGAAGGCACTATAGTCCAGCCTGCTCATTTGGGGAAACTGAGGCTAAAGAATTTCAAGTGCCTTTGCCCAAGCCCTCTAAGGTATCATATGACATAAGTATGATTTTAATACAGGTCCTCTGGTTCCATAGCTGGTGGTCTTTCCCAGGTGTTCCCCTGACTTCCTCAAGGAGGTCACAGAAAGTGGATAATAAACCCCCCCAAGACTGACATTAGAGGGTTAGAGTGAGGAAAGGGCTCTGCAAGCCAATATTTCAAGGGTCTGTAATTCCCTCCTATTTTATAATCCCTCTTCTATCACAGATCACAGCCCTCTTTAAAGTTTTTGAGAGGTATTGCAGCCAGAAAGTTCATCACCTTGCAGCCACCCTGAGTATGAGCCTCCCCAAAGTTAAGCTTGGTCTCATCAAATCGGCATCTGACAACCCATCTCCCTGCGCAAACTCAGGGCCTTTTGGAGTGGGTAGAACCTTCCAGAGACTATATCCCACTAGAATAGAAACTCAAGAAGCTAGGTGGAGACTTCAATCAAAGGTTGAGGCAGGAACAAGACATTTCTTGCTGGCTGTCCACAGAAAAGTGGTCTGACTCAGGTTAGGTATTGATGAAAAACAAAGTTGAACTAGGTATTATTGAGGCCTTAAAAGCCATGTTTGAGGAGTTTAGACTTATTCTATAATGGTTATTAATGATCATAGAATAGTCCTACCCCTACATTTTTGCTCATTTTGTAGATGACAGCCAAAGAGATTAAATGACTTGCCCTGGGTCACACAGGAATTTTTCTTTGGAGGTAATCAGAAGTAAGTGACTTGCCCAGGGTCACACAGCTAGTAAGTGTTTGAAGAAGAATTTTGAATCCAGGTCCCCCTGACTGGAGAGGCAGTGCTCTATCCACTGTACCACCTAGCTGTCCCTTCAGGTACTCCTTTCAACTAAGAATTCAAACCCAGGGTCCTCTGCAAAACCCTGAAAGTGACCATCTCAGAGGGTAAGGGACCTGAGAGCTCATCTCATAAGTCTGGACCTCCTTTGCACAGAGTGTGCTTTGATGATCCTGGTGAGCACCATTGGCTTGTTTTGTGCCGCACTTCCAAGATATTTGTTCATTTTGTCTGTCACATTCTATAATTTGATTTTGGAATCCTGTCTCCTCCTGTTGTGAGTTCTTCCAAAAAATATATTTTTTTTCCAATTAAAGAAATGGGAGGTATGTCAGAGAGGTGGATACTTGGGACAGCTATGACATGTAAGAAAGCTGAAGATATCAGTAAAAACTTATTTTTCAAAATGCTCTGTGATAACAAAAGTAAAGCAAGTTGAGGGGGAAAAAAGCCAAGTGAGTAGTGAAGTGGTAGGTTGAGTTAGGATTCGAAGAGTGGGTAAAATTTGGATATTCTGAGGGATTAGGGCCAGATCAAGGACAGGGGTTCATTCTTCAAATTTGTCCCAAACCTTCAGTGCAATAAAGGGTTAGAAGTACTGGAATTTAGAATAGGAGATAGAGCGGGGTGGGTGTAGAGGAGGAGAATGGAGAGGGAGGAATAGCAGAAGGGAGGAGAGAGGAGAGGGAGGAAAGAGGAGATGGAGGGGTGAAGGGAGACCGAAGGGGGAGAGAATATAAAAAAGGTGCGGAAAAAAGACAACGAAGAGAAAGGGGGGAGAAAAGGGCGAGGGGATAGAGACAGAGACAGAGAGAGAGAGACTGACAAGGAGAGACGGAGCCGCGGCGAAGCAGGGACGCAGGGACAGAAGGCTAGACCCTCAGAGGAAAGCCGAGGGAAGAAGGGAAAGGATTCCTAACAGCCCATCCCCACCCCAGGGTGGGGTCCGCGTGTCCTGCTCCTCCTCCCTGCCTCCGGCCGGCCAGCCCCGGGTCCAAGTCCGGCGGGCGAGCAGATCCGGGAAGTCCACGGAAACTTTCTCTTTCGCTGCTGAAAGCGTTCTGGGGTGCGCGCACTCCCTCTTTTCTGACCCTAGCCCGCAGACCCTACGGTCCCTCCTTGACCATGGAGACCTTCAAGGCCGGGTTGGTGAGCGCACTGGACAAGCTGACTCAGCACGAGCTGAAAATGTTCAAGTTTTACCTGAGGAGGGACAAGGACAAGCTTCGAATCACCCTGCAGGACGTAGACACGGCCTCCACGACCTCGGAGCTGGCCGATCTGGTGTTGAAGTGTTATGGCATGTCCGAGACCCAGAAGTTCTTACTCTCGATGTTCGAGCACTTAGATCGTATGGACTTGGCAGTCGAGTGGGGTAAGGTGGGGCTGCACGCCCTGGGCTCCCCTCACGGGAAGACAGGTCCCGACCGCCAGGCTTCCCTGTCACCCACACCCTCCTACTCCCCCCGCCCCCTCCCCTCTACTCCCTGAAGTATAATCAGGTTTGAAGATCCAGAACTCTTCAAATCATCTCATTTGTGAGCCTCTCTAGATCCCTGGCAAACTAAGCTACTGTTCCAGGTACTCTTAGCTCCGTTTTCCAGACGAACAAACCGAGGCTTAGAGGTTAAGTGACTTGTCTGTGTTTGGTTAAGGGAGGCAAACAGGCGAGATGACATGTAATTCATATTGTTTATTGCCTTCAAGCTAGCAGGTACATGACATGGAATCAGAAGCAAACTTCCGATTCACTGAAAGAAGGACAAGATTTAAGTAATAATCCCAACTCCAGTCCATGGTCTCCATATCATAAGAAAGGAAGTTCTTAGTTGAACAAGACGATTGACAAGGTAGTGTCACTTAGAGTTTATGATCCCAAGATGCAAATGTCCCCAAAATATCAAGATAAGAGAAATCCCACTGTTCTGGTTGCAGACATCCTGTCACCAACAGGAAAGATGCCCCTTGTCAATCTTATCTGGTCTTTGAAGTTCCTGACCCAGAACAGGCATTTTTAGAGTACAGTAGTTTGGATGCTTTGGATATTGTTGGGGTTCAAATAATCTGAAAGGATTGTCATTGGTTACCTGGCTAGTAAGCTAGCAAGCCTGCTTCATTTGCATAGCTAATGAGAGTCAGATGCAGTTTGGGAATCCAGAGCTTTACATGCACCCCCATCACCTTCCTGCCTCACTCCCACCTGTCACCCAGATAGAAAAGATGGAGAGAGTTTCAAATGATGAGGGGCCTAGATTGGCGTTTGGAACATAGGTTAAAAAGATTAGGGACTTGGAATAACCAGGAATTAAACAAGAAGCCAGATGAGGAAACTAATGTTTATAGAGGTTACTTGACTTGTCCAAGGTCACTTAGCTAGGAAGTGGGGAGGTAGGACCAGATTTGAAGTCTTCTGACTTCTAAATCAGGGCCCTTTTCAGAATACCAGGCCTCCCAAATGTTGAGACAAAACACATCAACATACTGAAGATTCATTTTGGTAGCTCCAGAAAAGGTTATTATGGGACCATCTCCTCATCGCCCTTTCCGTTCCAAACCAACGAGTATTTACTGAGATTCCCTCTGTTCAGCTATATGCAAGGCACAGGGCTAGATGCTTACAGGAGTTTATAATCTTTCTGGTCCTTGGCGTTTATTTCTCATCTTTTGAGATCATTGGCATGACAGATCTCCAATAATACATTCCATTACTGGTTGGAACAGATCAAGTGTGTGGCATGTATTATATGTGTCTGGCATATAATATCGATTCCAGGATTGTAGATAGTTGTTTGTGTGTTGTATTCCCATTAGAATGGGATCTTGTTGAGGACAGGGGCTCTCTTCTTTTGCCTCCCTTTGCACCTTTGGTGCTGAGCATAGTCCTTGGCACATAGGAAGTGCTTCATGGTTGTTGGTTGTAAAGAAGCACTTTGACAGAGGTCCCTGCCAGCTTGTTTCATTCATTCAGCATGCACTCACTGTGTGTTGCGTACTGGAGATACAAATCTAAAACCAATTTATCTCTTGCCTTCAAGGAGCTTACTTTCTAGGGAAAATAACATATACACAGAAAATTAAATAAAAACATATACAAAGTCATTTCTCAGAGGACACTAGCAATTGGAGGATGAGCACAGGAAGGGGTGGTGTTATTCAGGGGAATTTTCCTCACTCCTCCCTCTCAATTTCAGAGCAACAAATGAGATTCACTTTGGTCAGCTAAAGCAGCTAGGGATTCTATTAAGCAGAAGTTCTCAGTAGGCCTGGGGAGAGAGCTTGTGCAAAGACCCAGAGAGGAGATGGAGTCTTATATAAGGACCAAGCAGGCCACTGTGGCTGTAGTATAGAGTGCTGGGTCCTAAAGGGATTGTTGTCTTCATTTTATGTGTGAAGAAACTGAGTCTCAGGTGAAGGGACTTGCTTGTGGTCACCCTGCTAATAATTGCCAGTGGTGATCTTCAAACTGAGTTTGTCCTAACTCCAAGTCCGGTAGTCTACACTGAACCACAGCACCCTTTGAGTAAGCATTTGGCCTGGGCTTTAAAAGATAGATAGAAATTCAGAAAAAGAGGACCAACAGGGAAGAGAACTCAGGTTTAAGTAACCGCATGAGCAAAAGCAAGGGGGTGGGAGAATGTCGTAGGGTTTGCAGATTGACCCAATTAGTTTGTAATGCAGGGTCCAAGCCCCAGAGTCATGAGATGAAGCTGGAAAGGTGCCAGATTGTGGAAGAGGATTGTATCTCCAAACTCAGATTGGAGTTAGCGGACCCTTTGCTTTTGAAGGGCTTTCCCTTTTAGAGTTATCACCCAGTCTGGGCAGAAACATCTTTGTTTAAGACCTGTCTGAGCATGCTCAGTTAGGGGTGCAGGGTCTAAGGGAGACTGTTTCAGGGACCTCTCATTAGCCCCACAGCACTGTGGGATTCTCCAGTCCCTGCTTGATGAAAGAATTCAGAGGAGCCTTGTCCCCTCATTCAGTAACCCACATTTTCATAGCACTTCAGGGTTTGCAGAGGGTTTTTCTCACAACAACCTGATAATACAAATATTATCATTTCCATTGGACAGGTGAGGATCCCAGGGGTCAAGTCAGTAGCCCAGGGTGAGCAATGCTAAGTAGCAGGGCCTGCTCCTATGGTGGGGATTGTGGAATTGTCAGTACCAGCATTTACACTTCAAATCAGGACTTGATTTATTGTTTGTTGGTTGTCTAGACTTAAGAGAGTGATGGAGAAAATATTAGTAATGCAGGCTATGTAGTAGTTATAGAGTAGTCTGGGGGATAATTATCACACACCCCTGTCTCCATCCCTTCTCAAATGGGTTGTTAAACATATTTCTCACCATGACATTTGAACTCAGTTCTTTTCATTCCAGACATGCCCTTTCCACAGCAGACTTTAGACTTTCTCAGACTGCAGATGCAGCAGTGCAAGTAGACGTAGTCAACCCAACTTTATCAGAATACATGTGGGAGAGGAGCCAATCATTGTTCTGCTTGGTCCCAGAGGCCAAAACAAGGATATTGGGGTGGGAGTCACAAAAAGGCAAATTTAGGCTTGATGTAAGGGGTCATTTCCTAACATCAGAGCTGTCCAAAAGTGGCATGAATGGCCTCACTGGGGAGCAGTGTGTGGGGTGGGGGTGGGGGCTGTCTTCAGTGGGAGACTGGCCCTTGTATCAGGGATATTGTAGAAGGAGGTTCTTGGTCAGGTGTGATTGTAGTAAAGGGCCATTTAGCTGCTGTCCAACTCTCCAGTTTTGGGCAAAGACTAAGTCTGGGGTTGACATACGAGAAAAGAATCAAGTGAACATTAGACGCTGAACTTTAACATTGGAAATGAAGGTAGGATAACACCAGGGAAGTAGAAAACCCTTGGACCTGAGCCTTGTTTTCCCTTTTACCTCCTGATCTATGTCTTTGAAGTTCCCTCTCCTCCTTTCCTTTGCTTCCTCTCCTTCCCCCTCCCCTTTACTGCCCCACTTTGCTGGGGAGGGGATGATCCCTGTAGACTCTTGCTACTCTGTAATGAGAAACATTTCCCATCTTGAGGAACTTTAAACAGTATCTGTCATAGCAGCAAAGACAGTTATGGGTGGCCCAGCTGGACTGTGTTTCCAGCTTCCACTTCTCCCTCCTCATCTCCGCCTCCTGGCTTCCTCTCAGTGTCAGCTCGGGTCTCACCTTCTACAAGAAACCTCTCCCTATACCCCTTAATCATAATGCTTTGTCTTGTAAGGCACTTTAATGTATCCCAGTGGTATCTAGTTTGTTCACAGCTATTTGCATGTTGCCTCCTCTAGTCAGATTTGAGCTCCTTGAGGGCAGGGACTGTCTTTTACCTTACTTTGCATACTGACAACTTACCTCGAGTCTGGCACATAGTAGCCTCTTATGAGATGTCTGTGGTATGTCCAGTTCAGGAGCAAATGGTCCTATGGGACTAGAGGTGAGCAGAGAGTCTAGGGTCATAGATGTAGATATGGGAGTCATCTTCACCAGGATCATGATTAAATCCATGGAAGCTAAGGAAGTTACTAGTCATGTCAAATTGGTGGATACCAATTAGAGGGTGAAAGGAGAGAAGAGAATCAGTTCCAGGACAGAGCCTTGGGGTACCTCAACTCTAAGGGAACATAAATATAGGTGATGGTCAAGCAAAGGATGCTGAGAAAGAGCAGTCAGATAGGAAAGAGGAGAACCAAGAGGGGCAGCTGATAGAACAGTAAATAGAGCCCTGAGTCTGGAGTTCAAATCCAGCCTCAGACACTTACTAGTTGTGTGACCCTGGGGAAGTCACTTAAATAGTCTGCCTCAGTTTTGTCAATTGAAAGATGGGAATAAAGTAGCAACTCCCTTGCAGGGTTTTTGTGAGAACTGATGAGATAATACTTGTAAAAAATGCCTGGAACATAGTAGGTGCTATATAAATAGCCATGGCAGAGAAACAAAATAGGGGAGTTTGGAGTACATTCACCAGTGTCAAATGCTGCAGAGTGGTGAAAAAGGTGAGGATTGAGAAAAGGTCATCTGATTTGGCAATGAAGATGTCATTGGTAAATCTGCAGAGAGCAGTTTTTGTTGAGTGATGAGGCCCCAAACCAGATTACAAAGGGTTAAAGAGTGAGTGAGAGGGAAGGAAGTAGAGGGGATGATTGAAGATGGCTTGGTCAGGAGGTTGGCTGAGAAAAAGGAGAGAGAGAGAGAGAGAGAGAGAGAGAGAGAGAGAGAGAGAGAGAGAGAGAGAGAGCAGTAGTTAGCAGGGAAGGTGGAGGTTTGTGGAGGGTAGGAAAAACTTGGTCCAATTTATGGGCTATATGGAAGGAAGCCAGGGGTAGGGAGAGGTTAGAGGAAATAGAAAAAGGAGAAATGACTGTAGGAGCAGTCTTCTGGAGAACACAGGGAATGGAGTTAAGGAATTGTGTGAGAAATAGAGGAGGAATATATGGGAGAGCAATAGATAAGTAACCCTATTCTTTATTCTTTTTTTTTTTGGTTCATTTTCCCTGAAAATAGAAAGGGTTTCGACAACAGCTTTGAAGAGACAGTATGAAAATTATGGCGCTAAAATGGTAAATTCTTAAGTTTTATCTACCTTTGAGTAATGTAAGTATCTGACAACTGCATGGCTTCTCATTCAGGCAATTGGACT
Source organism: Trichosurus vulpecula (assembly GCF_011100635.1). Lineage (NCBI taxonomy): Eukaryota > Metazoa > Chordata > Mammalia > Diprotodontia > Phalangeridae > Trichosurus > Trichosurus vulpecula. Next base: position 47,323,278 of record NC_050577.1, on the reverse strand, counting down.
GGCTACTTACCATAGCTGTAAAAGGGCACATTTGTATGTTGTTTCAATTCCCTCTTCAAAAACTTCCCCTGGCTGTCTATTCCCTCTGGGATAACATACAGACTCCCCTGTTTGGCATTTAGAGCCCTTCCAAATCTGGCTCCAACCTAACTCTTCAATCAGATTCCTTATTGCACCCCTCCATACATTTTCTAGTCATGTCAAATTGTACTGCTTGATTTTCTCCAGAATCAGCATTCCACCAGACTGTCTCCCATTCCTGGGGTGCTCTCCCTCTTCACCTCCACCTCATGGAAGACCTGGTTTCATTCAAAGCTCAGCTTAGGTGCCACCTCCTACCTGAGGCCAGCCCCTTCACCCCAATGGTTTAACCTTTCCCAGTAGAATGTAAACTCCATGGGTGGCAAAGACTATGATATCTTTGTCTTTGTTTACTGTCTAGCACAGTGCCTAAGGTATAGTAAGGACTTCAGAAATGCTTGTTGAAGCCAATTATCTCATTAGTTACTTAAACCTGGTGAGGGAGGAAGAACGGTTAGTATTCCCATTCCTATTGCAGGGAGCTAGGTGGTGCCTGGGACAGAATGCTAGACTTGAAGAAGACCTAAGGAAGACCTGAGTTCAAATCCATTCTCAGACACTTGGGCCTTCAAAAATCTCTCTGTGCCTCAGTTTCTTCATCTGTAAAATGGAGATAATAATACACCTACCATCCTGAGTGTTTGCAGTGATCAAATAAGATGATCTCTTTAAGCATTGTGCAGATCTGACAATGTTATAAAAGTATCTGATATGAACATTCCTGCACCCCATTTGTAGCTGAGAAAACAGGTTGAGAAGTTACCTGATTTGATCAAAATTAGGAAGGGCTGTACCCCAGACAGAAACCCAGTTCTGTGAATCCAAATCCTGTGGTCTTTCTTTTTTACTAGACCCACCTTCATTTCTAGCTGTTACCTTATTTGTCCCCTCATTACTGCTTTGTTTTCTCCCCTCTCTGGAAGCAAGGTAGTCAATCCCACCAGAGCTCCTAGGAAAGGGGAAGGAGTTGGGGGGAGTCCCTGCTGTATTCCAGAAGGAGGACAAGGGAAATCTTAGGGAAAAAAGGGAAGAGAGTGGTGGAACTGAGGCATGGCTTCTTCTTGGTCTCAGTCTCCCAGATCATCCTAGAGGTAGCTCTAGCCACTAAAATGGCTCCCTGCCCCCAAGAGGCCAAGGGCTGGTGCTAAAGCAGCTAATTTATCTTAGGACAACCAACAACCAAGTGGGTCATCTTTGTCCTCTTAGAAAAGTGATGATGGGCTTGTTGACACTTTATGGGAGGAAGCCTGTCTTTGGCTCACCAACCTCTCACCAAAGCTAAAATGTCAAGAAATGCTGGAGTTGCTGCCTTGTCCCACTCTAGCTGTTTCTGTATCCCATCCTTTTGGTGGTGGGCACCTCTGGATTGATTTATGGGAGCAGGAAAGAATAAGGCCACATCTGTCCAGGGACTTAAGTGGCTTGTTCTCATTGGAATCATTAGTACCAGCCCTCTGAATCTGGGGAGATTTGGGGACTATAAAGTGTGTCTAATCCAACGAAATCTGCTAACGTTTCTCACTTGTAGAAAGGATGAGAAGTATCTAGCACCTAGCGAATCCATGATACTGTCATTCCTATTTGCTGCTCACAGGGCTACATGTTCCCCAGATAAACTCAAACCCAACCCGTACCTTACCTCAGAGTGGTATGATGTTAATTGGTGGTGCAGTTCAGGTGTTTTTGTATGTGGTAGTGACACCTTCATGCCAGTTTTGTTAGAATGGCCCTTCTTTACTGGTTCTATGTACTTCAGAATGAGTGATTTTTATTGATAGACCTACTCTGAAAGGGAGAATTTCAGGGACTTATAAATGAAACAAATCTATTTACACACACACACACACACACACACACACACACACACACACACACACACACACAGTCCTCCCCCAAAGAGAGATGGTCACTTTGAGCTCACAGTTCAGCCCCATTCCTGATGCCAGGAGGACAAGCAGCATATGGGCCTGTGTGTCTAGGGTATTATGTTTTCTGATACATAGGATTAAATTGTGCTTATTAATTTTACTTACAAACAGGAATGCTATAACATGGACCAAACTAGAAAGGCTTTTGTGATGTGTGTGAAGACAGGCAGACCAGGGGCTGAACAAGACAGAAGCACAATAAGAAACTGGCTTGAAGAGTGCAGGTTTGAATATGTATTATGCATCGATCCTGACGAAAAGGTAAGCATTGAGACCACAACATTGGTACCTGACTTTTATAGCCTTCTTCCTTTTTCATGAGGTCATCATGAATACTAACTGACCAGCAAAGTCTTCTTCCTTTCAAAACCTTGCCAAAAACATCATGGCACTTCTACTGAGGGACAAGTGTGAGGGAGTTAATGAATTCCACTACATTCTCATGGGCTTTTTTAGCCTCTTATGCATTTCAGTATTATTTAAGAGCCTAGAGAGTCTATTGTTTTCCTAACTTCTGCTATAAAGCTTTTCTATGTTTCAAGAGCATGAATGCTCCATTAATTGCTTTGATTCTACAAGGTTTACAATGCTGAGTAGAATTTGAGATTCATTACAAGTCATTCCCCAATTGACAAATGGTCCAGGGACATGAACCAGCAGTTTTCAGATGAAATTAAAAGTATCTACAATCCTATGAAAAAATGCTCTAAGTCTCTATTGGTGAGAGAAATGCAAATTCAAACAACTCTGAGGTATCATCTTCCACCTATCAGATTGGCTAATATGACAGACAAGGAAAATGATAAATGTTGGGGAAGATGTGGGAAAACTTGGAACACTAATGCCTTGTTGGGGGAGTTGTGAACTGATCCAACCATTCTGGAGAGCAATTTGGAACTATGCCCAAAGGGCTATAAAATTATACATGCCCCTTTGATCCAGCAATACCACTATTAGGTCTGCATCCCAAAGAGATCATTAAAAAATGGAAAAGACCCACATGTACAAAAATATTTTTAGCAGCTCTTTTTATGGTAGCAAGGAATTGGACACTGGCCATCTTCTGGAGAATTGCTCAACAAGTTGCAGTATATTTATGTAATAGAACACTATTGTGCTATAAGAAATGATGGGCAGGCTGATTTCAGAAAAACCTGGAAAGACTTTTTTTTCTTTTTTTATTTATTTTTTATTTTTACTTTACAACACTCAGTTCCACAAATTTTTGATTTCCAAGTTTTCTTCCCCTCCCTCTCCTCCTTCCTCCCCCCCCCCAAGATGGCATACAATCCAATATAGGTTCTACATATACCTTTGCATTAAACTTATTTATACAATAGTCAAGTTGTAAAGAAGAATTATACCTAATGGAATGAATCATGAGAAAGAAGAAACAAAACCAAAAAGAAGGGGGGACAAAAAGAGAGCAAATAGTGTGTCTCAATCTGAATTCAGACTCCATAGTTCTTTTTTTTAAACAGTTTTTTATTTTATTTTACCAAAACACAAATACAAAATAGAGAAAAAATTAAAAACATATCATAAACTGAAATATTGATTTTTAAATATAAAGTAAGAAAGAAAAAAAACATTTCATGTGCATAGCTGAACACAGGAGAAGATTCAAAATATGTAACAATAAAATTTCATTTCAAGAAAGCCTGTATGATAAATAATGCACCTTGTATTGAGAATCGTCCATCTTTTCTTTACTTCCTTGTGTTTTCTTTTGTTCTCTGCTGTGGACTTTTTAACTTTGTTCTCTTTCCCCCCTCCCTCCACCCCCCAGAAGGCCACAATATAATTTAGATATCTCTTGATATATACATACACATACAGATATATACATACGCTAATACATATGTTTGTACAAATCTTTTGTTTCCTATCCCAGACTCCACAATTCTTTCTCTGGATGTAGATAGCTTTTTCTATCATGAGTCTTTTGGAGCTGTCTTTGAACCTTGTATTGCTGAGAAGAGCCAAATCTATCAAAGTTAGTCATCACAGATACTATGTGTCTATAATCGTGTATAATGTTCTTCTGGTTCTGCTTCCCTCACTCAGCATCAGATCATGTAAATCTTTCCAGGTTATTATGAAGTCCGTCTGCTCCTCATTTCTTAGAGAGTTTTTTTTCTTATAAATTTATTTATTTTCAGTTTTCCACATTCATCATTCATCATTTCATTGAAATTCCATTTTTCCCCTGAAGTATTATACTCAGTTTTGCTGGGTAGGTGATTCTTAGTTTTAATTCTATCTCCTTTGAGCTCTGGAATATCATATTCCAAGCCCTCTGATCCCTTAATGTAAAAACTACTAAATCTTGTATTATCCTGATTGTGTTTCCACAATATTTGAATTGTTTCTTTCTGGCTACTTGTAATATTTTCTCCTTGACCTGGGAACTCTGGAATTTGGCTACAATATTCCTAGGAGTTTTCCTTTTGGGATCTCTTTCAGGAGGTAATCAATGGATTCTTTCTATTTCTATTTTACCCTTTGGTTCTAGAATATCTGGGCAGTTTTTCTTTATAATTTCTTGAAAGATGACGTCTAGGCTCTGTTTTTGATTATGGTTTTTAGGTAGTCCAATAATTTTTAAATGATCTCTCCTGGACATATTTTCCAGGTCAGTTGTTTTTCCAATAAGATAGTTCACATTGTCTTCTATTTTTTCATTCTTTTGGTTTTGTTTTATAATTTCTTGATTTCTCATAAAGTCATTAGCTTCCATTTGCTCCATTCTAATTTTTTAGGAATTATTTTCTTCAGTGAGCTTTTGGACCTCCTTTTCCATTTGGCTAATTCTGCTTTTCAAGGCATTCTTCTCCTCATTGGCTTTTTGGACCTTTTTTGCCATTTGGGTTAGTCTATTTTTTAAGGTGTTATTTTCTTCAGTATTTTCGGGGGTCTCCTTTGGCAAGCTGTTGACTTGTTTTTCATGATTTTCTTGCCTTACTCTCATTTCTTTTCCCAATTTTTCCTCCACTTCTCTTCCTGATTTTCAAAATCCTTTTTGAGCTCTTCCATGGCCTGAGACCATTTCATATTTTTCTTGGAGGCTTTGGATGTAGGAGCCTTGAACTTGTTGTCTTCCTCTGGCTACATGCCTTGATCTTCTATTCCTACACACTCCATTAAGTGTGTAAGAAAATATCTTTTCACCAAGAAAGTAACCCCCCCCCCCACCCCACCTTGTTTGTTCTTTTTCCCAGCCAGTCTCTTGACTCCTGAGCTCTTTGTTAAGTGGAGGCTGTACTGCCCCAGGCTTTGGGGTTTTGTGCAGTTGTCCTCTGAGATATTTCTAGGGACCTGTAAATTTTCAGTTCTTCCCAAGTGGTATGATCAAAGGGGAAATGTCCACTCTTCTCCTGGTCTGTGCTCTAGACTGTGAGCAACCACAAGCACTCCTTTCTGCCTTAGAACTTCAAGGACTCCCTCTCCACAGCTGCTACAAGCTCTGCCATGCAAGTGCTCCTCCTTGCCCCAGGACTGCCACCCAGGACTATGACTCAGTTCAGAGGCTTGATTCCCTCACCATCTGTAGGACTACAGCTCCAGAAGCAGCTGTCTCTGTGGCAGTGGCTGCCACTGTCCCGGGGCTGAACCATGCTCCCCTCTAATCCAGGTGAGAGACCTTTCCCACTGACCTTTGAAGCTGTCTGGTGTTTGTGGGGTGAGAAGTCTGGAAACCACCACAGCTGCCAGTGATTCAGTGCCCTGAGGCCTGCTCCAAACCTGTCTGTGCTGTCACAGCCCACACTGAGCTGTGTCCTACTCCCAGCCTGGTGCAATAGACCCTTCCTGTTGGCCTTACAGATTATCTTGGGCTGGAAATCTGCTTTACTCTGTCATTTTGTGGCTTCTGCTGCTCTAGAATTTGTTTAGAGTCATTTTTACAGGTATTTTGAGGAGTTTGGAGGGAGACGTCAATCAGGTCCCTCCTTCTACTCCACCATCTTGGCTCTCCCAAAAACCTGGAAAGACTTACATGAACTGATGCTGAGTGAAGTGAGCAGAACCAGGAGAACACTGTACACAGTGACAGCAACATTGTTTGAGGATCAACTATGATACACTTAGCTCTTCTTACCAAGACAATGATCTAAGACAATTGCAAAGGACAAATTATGGAAAATGCTATGGACATCCAGAGAAGGAACTGTGGAGTTGATTGCAGATCAAAGCAGACTATTTTCACTTTTTTTGTTTTTTCTTTCTCATGGTTTCCCCCTTTTGTTCTTATTATTTTTTCACAACGTGACTATTGTGGAAATATGTTTAATATGACTGTACGTGTATAATCTATACCAGATTGCTTGCCAACTTGGGAATGGCAGAGGGGAGGGAGGGAAAGAGCAAATAATTGGAACTCACAATTTCATAAAAGTGAATGTTGAAAACTATCAAAACATGTAATTAGAAAAAAATACTATCAAGTGAAAAAAAATTGAATTTGACATTTGTGACCAGGTAAATGGTAGAGGAGGTAAACATAAGGAAAAAGAACACATTATGAGTGACGGAGAATTCGTAGGCTTCAGTAGGGAGTCCCCTCTACTCTTTGTCTCCATCTTGTTGCCCTTTACCCTGACTGATACCCTCATTGACTGTGAAAAATAGCCCAGAGAAGTCAATCCTCTTGCCCTGAAGGCCTTCACTGCTTCCACTACTCCCATCTATAATTAATATTGGATAGTACATTCATTAAATTTTAAGTTTCCAAACAGAATATGGAGATTGGATTTCCCATTTGTAACTTGAAAATTCTTGATGAAATTTGCATTAGATGCTACATGCAGTCATATAAAGTAATCCCAGGGTCCCACAGTTGTAATAAGAATGAAATGTTTTACTCTTTGCTTCTTAAACTTTCTGTGTTCCTGAGAGCAAGGTTTCTTTTCAAAACTGCCCTCAAAGATGATGATGATGATGATGCCATCTTAGACACTTTCTTTTAAGGGTCTATATTTTATGTTAGAAGATAAGCAATCAGTGTCACAACCCAGGCAAAGTAAGGGATTTCTGAGAGCTACTGTAGGTAATACAAATGGTTATAGATCCATCCTTTGAATAAATACATTTTGCCATGCTATTTGCTACAGGAGTTAATGAAGAAATTAACAGAGTTTCGAGATGGAATAAATGGAATGAAAGATGGTGTTAGCTGCTGCCTTGTTACTCTTATGGCCCATGGAGGAAAAGGCTTTATAAAAACAGTATTGGGTGAAAGAGTCATCTTATCAGACATTTTTGAAATGTTCAACAATGAAAACTGTCCAGCACTTCAAGAGAAACCCAAAATCTTTGTAATCCAGGCTTGTAGAGGAGGTAAGCAGAAGGAAAAAGAACACATCATGAGTGACAGAGAATGCTTAGGCTCCACTGTAAGCATTTTCTTCTTGTCCCTAGGAAATCCTGACCCTGATTTTCATCCCAGAAAGACTTTCCTTTCTCTGCTGCCATTCCTCATATCACGAGCAGAAATACTCATTAGGTCCCCCTTTACATCCATAAAGATATCAATTTTTCTATGTTTCTAGGCCCAAAGTATCATAACGTTAAGATTCTACAAGTTAAGGTGTTTTGTGTCCTTTTAAGTAAATGGATTCAAGATCTTAGTATTTATAAATTCCAGGCTTTACTGTTTTTCCACTGTGATATTCCTTCTACTTTTTTATAGGTGTTCTCCTGTGGCCTTATCTTCCTCACTCACTTTAGGATAATTTTCTGTAGTTTCTCAGGGACCAGCAAAATGCAGTGGAAAAGGTACTGTGTTTTGAGGCAGAGGACCTGGGTTTGAATCCTGGTTCTGTCATTTAAAAAGTACTAAAAATAACTGGCATTTTTAAAGAGACTTGAATTTTGCAACCTGTTTTACTTACATTATTCATACTAACTCCCTCTGTGACTTTGGGCAAGTCATAGAACGTCTCCATGACTCAGTTTCCTTATTTGTAAAATGAGGGACTAGGCTGGATTATCTCTAAACTCCTTTCCAGCTATAAATCTGATGCTTTGATCCTACTAACCTCTAACATGGTGAAATTGCTAGTGCTTAGCCTACCAAGTGTGACGAATGTTACTGTTGACATGTGTGTGTTTGCTTCTTGGATTGGGATCTGGCTTGCCTGGCTTATCTGGAGCTACTAGGGCCTATGACTGTGAACTACCCTCTTCAATATGGATATATAGACAGTGATACAGTGACATGGGCTTTTTTTCTGATGAGTGCATTTGGCATTAGTGTCAGATTGCTGTATGATGGTTTATCTCACTGTCTATTCACATCTCTCACAAAACCAGATCGAATAGATGGTGGTGTTGTTCAAACAGATAGTGAAGAAGTGGAACTGAATGAATCAGAGAAAAAGCGACTTCCCACATTCAGTGATTACTACATCATCTATCCCACCCAAGAAGGTAAGACAATGAATCTGTATGCTGCTAAGGCATGTGAAGTGATAGTGATCATGATTGTTCAAACTCCATTGTGGTTATTTAGGTTTCATATTTGTAGTAAAACTATTCTTGATCATTACCAACCCAGATCACCAAGGACTAAAAGGACTAACTCTAATCCTTTACAATGCATCATTGATTCAAACTCCAAGGGTTTTGGCCTTCTGGTCAACCATTTCTAGTTAGGCAGACTCCCATTGGCTCTATCTTTAATACTACAATCCCTTAGTTAGATGAAAGCAAAGATGACACAATTATACGATTTTCAGATGATACCAAACTGATCTAGAAAGATCTCAACATGGCAGAATTTTGGTAAAAATTTAGTAAGCTGTATCTTAATGGGGATAAATACAAAGTGTTAATTAAACTACCTAATTAAAATATAGGGGACATATGGCTAGAGAGCAATAAATTTGAAAAAATATCTGGGGTTTTTAATGAACTACAGGTCAAACATAAATCAACATTGTGTGATATGGTAGACAGAAAATGCATTAGGAGATTATATTCAGAAATTGGCTCATCATCCAAATGTCTCTGCCATGGTCACACCACACCTGGAACATTCTGTTCAGTGTTGAGTATGTGAACAAGCAGTTCAGTGGGGCAGTAGATAGAGCGCCATGAGACTGGACTTCCTGAGTTCAAATTTGGCCTCAGACACTTTCTAGCTATGTGACCCTGGGCAGGTCACTTCACTTTGTTTACCTCAGTTTCCCTATCTGTGAAATGAACTGGGGTAGGAAATGGCAAATCACTCCAGTGTCTTTGCCAAGAAAAGCCCAGTGGGTTGTAGACAGGACTAGAACCATTCAACGACAACTACCTCACTTTGGGAAAGACATTGATAAACTGGAACAAGTAGGAGTAGGGTGATTAGAAGGGTGATGTGATTTGCAGATTATTTGGGGAGGTTTAGTTTGGACAAAAGAAGGTTGGGGAAGACATGATAACTGTTGTCAAGTATTTGAAGGACTGCCATATGTAAGAGTGATTAGATTTATTTGGCTTGGCCCTAAAGGGCAGAAATAGGAAGAATGGGTGAAAGCTGAAGAGCAGCAGGTATAGGTTTGATGATGGGGAAAACTTCCCCATATTTAGAGCTATTTGCAGAGTAGGCTGGTTTGGAAATTGGTGGTAGCCTTTACCCTAGATACCTTGGAGCAAAGCCCTGATGACTATTTAATTGTTGGCCATATTGTAGGCCAACAATTGTTGGCCATTCTTGTTCAGAAATGACTTTGAGCAGACAGCTCTTGATGTCCTTTCAAACTCTGCATTTCAGATAGTGAGATTGGTCTAGTGCCCCACTAGGACCAATAAAATAAGGTATAATATGGAGAGAAGCATATTTGGAGTTACTATCTGTAAAGCCCATCAAACAATTATTCCTCTTTAAAGTGGAATTGGCCCTTACTCGAAGTCTTTAGGTGAAGGCTGATTGACCATATGTTTGTGGATATTGTATGGGATATTGTTTGAGTATGGATTCCCTTCTGACTGTGAGCAGGATGCTCTAGGTACTAGCCAGTTACTTTACAGGGTCTATTTGAGACTCTAAAAGTTGCAAGTTCTTGGCTGAAGCATCATTGGGAAAACAGTGTGTAGGCTTCAGATAGTATCTGGCATCCTCCAGACTATGTAGCTGGACAGTGAGAGACTTTTCCTGGTTATTGGTCCATTGTAAATGAGTTACTGACCTCATCTACCATGGATTCTTTATGGACTGTGCATTGAGACTGCCTACTTAGTGGAGTGGTAGGGTTAAGGGCCCAACAGCAAAAGGGTAAATCCTGGATGCCTTAATGAAAAATAAGACATGCCCTAGTGTTTCATGGAACAAAGCAATATCTTGCTTGGTAAATTTTTTCTAGTTTCCAAATGTGTGTGTGTATTTTTAGAACATGTTAGTAAAAACCATAAACCATATTGTCATTTCTCCATTGGTAGATCATGTTGCTTTACGCCACCCAAAACATGGTGCTGTGATGGTTCAAGCAATAGATGAAGTCTTTCGGCAAGGGGGCAAGAAGCTGCATATTGTGGACTTTTTTACTCAAGTGAGTGATCAGTGAATGGATTCATGCTCCATGTTATGCTATTTTTTCTCCACTAATTAACAAGCATTTATTTCACTCTATCAGCATATTCAGTGGAGTTCCCTAAGTAGGATTTGTGTATGTGTGTGTGTGCATGAGGCCTGGGTGCCTGCACTGTTACCTGAAGTCTTTCTCTTCCTGAGATGATGTGTTCTTTCTCTGAACTCTTTTCTCATGGTTTTTTTACTTTCTCAGTAGATTTTGAACTTCTCTTAGGGCAGAATTGTGCTCCTGTTAGTGACCTTAGTAAACAAGGGGCTGACGTGTTCAATAAGTGGTCATTTTTCCCTTTTTCACTCTCTCATCCCTCTCTATCCTATCAATTTTAAGTTGTAGTAATGAGAATGGATCAGCCTAGAAGAAGGAATAACTCAGCCCCTACATCCTTGCTGAATGAAGGGAAATTAGTGTCAAGTTCATTATAAATAATCTTCATCATCATCATCACTATAATACTTCACATTGCCTTTGTGTGCTGCAGAAAAACACTTCCCTCCCACACAACTCCAGAAAATCCTCCCAGGCCTCAAGTCAAGACTGTGGGTTTGGTAGGACAACATGTCTAACATCTGACCTCTTCTGTCCACTCATGCTACAGGGACCTAGTTAAGACCCCCCTCAACTCTTGCGAGGAGGCTGCAGTGCCCCAAGTGGTCTCTTACTTTCCAGTCTATCTTTTGCACAGTTACCCCAGTAATCTTCCTGAACTATTGATTTTACCATGTCATTCCCCTGCTGAAGAAGTTTCAACGGCTCCCTATTGCTTTGTTTAACATTTAATATCCTTTACAATCTGGCTACCTTCTCTCTCTCTCTCTCTCTCTCTCTCTCTCTTTCTCTCTCTCTTTCCTTCCATCTCTCTCCTCTCTCTTTCCATATCTCTCTCTTTCTGTCTCTGTCTCTCTCTCTGTCTCTCTCCCCCTCCTTCCATCTCTCTCTCTCTCTCTCTCTCTCTCTCTCTCTCACTCGCTCACTTCTTCATCTCCTTCTTCTCTTTCTTCCCTGCCTCCTCCGCCTCTGCCTCTCTCTCTGTCTCTGTCTGTCTATCTCTTTCTCCATTTCAAACAAACTGGCCTACTCTCTGGTTCTACAGTCTCAGACCCTGTCTTTGTCTATTGCAGGAATGTACTCTCTACTCACCTCTTCCTTCTACAAGCTCTTCTACTAGTTTCAGCTCTAGGTTACTTCTTATACAAAGGTTTTTTTTACCTAATATCCTGGGTTCTTAGAATTCTGCTTTAATCTCTCCCCTCCCCCATTACTTTGTCTTTATTTTGCATATACTCTGTATATACTTATTGATGTGCATATTTTATCTGGTCTTAGAATGTTAACTCCTTGAGGGCAGGTACAGTTTATTTTTGGTCTTTGTTTCCTCTTTGCATAGAATGTTGATTAAAGCACCGTGAGTGCTTAATAAATGATTGTTTAATAATCAATAATCATTTACTAAGCACCTACCTTATGTCAGACACCTAGCTAAACTTTGGAGATTCAAAAAGAGGCAAAATCCAGCCCTGCCCTGCAGAAGCTCAACCATCTAGCTTGAATTTTATTCATTTCTTTATATAATTTGTGCTTTTTTTCCTGGTAGGTGAACAACAGAGTGGTGAACACAGACTTTTACTTGGGTAAGAATCCTGTAAAAGTAGTACTGGTCATGGAGTCGACTCTCACCAAAGCTGTGTACTTTTGACACTTGGTGGAAGAAGAAAAGGAGGTGGAAGATTTTCTTTTTTTTTTTTTTTGATTCCTTTTTATTTATAGTTTACAACACTCAGTTCCACAAGTTTTTGGGTTCCAAATTTTCTCCCTCTCTCTCCTCCTCCCCTTCCCACCCGTGGCATGTAATCCAATATAGGTTTTATAGGAAGCTAGGAGGATTGAAACATGCAATCTTGAGAGTTTATACCCTGGTCACTAAGACCTAACTATTGTACATGCCTAATAACCTTCATGCATATTAACTTATACCCCCATACATAGATTATTCCTCCATTTTCTGAACATGGTACCCATGTTCAGGAGGGGAACATGTCAAGGAGTAATGTGTAGTAGGTGGGTTAGAAAGATTGTAACCTGGAAGAGCTGGGACCAATCCCAGCTCTGAAGGGAGGGACTGTAATATTAATTAAAGTGGGACTTTTTTTTTTTTTTTTTTTTTTTTTACTGTTTTCTCTTTTAGAATGCTAAAGTAATCAAGTGCCTTTAAGTCTTGCTAGGTGCTAAGCCCCAGGCCACAACCTTTTGCTGATTAGGTGTGAAGCCTTCTTGCCCTAAGAAGGGTATATATACTCAGAGGTTAGCATTTTATTTGGGGCTCTCACTCACTGGAAGAGTGTCTTTCGATTTCATTAGAGGAGACTCTGGGCAGCTGTTGTTAATCTTTCTCTCCTCCCCACCACCACCCCTGTTGAAAATCCAGATGTTGGTGCTTCTCGGTAACTATGTTCTAAGATGTTGGTCAGAAAGCTAGAAGCCTTTCTCCTGGTTTGTGTTGTTTGATCTGTTGATATTTTCTGTTTGTAATTTCTGTTTGTATTTACTCTCAAGTTCAGGGTGCTGGCTTTTCCCCTGAACTAAGTGAATGATATATGTATGTTTGATTAAAGTGAGATTGTTAACCCCTTAAAGTTGCTTTCCTTAGAAAAGCTGGTCAAAGAACTTGTGCCGGCAGCTCTTGTTGATGGTCTTACACCTCAGCAGCAGCTGCTAGCCAAGTTGTTGTTACAGGGACCAGGAAGAACTAACCTCATAAAAAATTGAGTTTGGCTTCTGTATGGTGTGTGTATTTCCCTACAGGGTGCCACACACCCACTTCTTGCAAGAACCATAATAAATGCTTCCTTTTCTCACTTCAGTTTAAGTTTCATTTAAGCAAGGGGAACAGGACTCTGCTTGGTTTGCTACAAGGGGGCAGTGGGCTATAGCAGCTAGCCCAGATAATCCCCTCACCCTACCAAGGGATCCATGAACCTCATTTCTCACAGGTTTCTAGGACTGTACACATCCTAGAAGGTAGATGGGAGTGAGAATAGATCTGAACTAAACACAGAGGTCTCCCTATAGGAGTTATTTCTGCCAAAAGGTGAATTTCTCTAATTGCTTTATTAAAAATATATTTTATGATGAAATGGTTGTCAAAATGGTCCATTTACTACTTGAAATTTTAATTCCCTTGTATTAAAAATAATTAAACCTGTCAAGCTATTTGGAGACACTCTATTTTCCAGAGTTAAGACCCAGAAAGCAGGCTGTGCCCTGAGGTTGGCATAACAACAATCTTTTATACTGGATGATCTCACCCTTTGGCAAAATGTATTGTTTGGACCAGCACCAGGTGTTCTCCGAGGGATTTATGATTTTTATATTAATTGATAACTATTTAGATTTGTAGGAGTTTCGCTGTTTCTCAGGGACCTGAGGGCCAGCAGCTGCCTACATGCTGCAGCAGAAAGCAGTCAATCACATCTCCTGCCCCTCTGAACAATCCCTGTGTTTGTAACTGCTAAGTGAACTGAACTAGGTGCTGTACTTCTGTTCCTGCCATGATTACTCTGGGTCTGTACCCCAATAAATGATCACAAGCCTCAAAGACCCTACAAACTGTCAACCTGTGAGTTTGGTTAAAGGAGGCAAACAGACTAGGTGAAATAAAAATTAGTATAGATTTATTCTCTTTAAGCTAACTTGCACATGATCATGGAATCAGAAGCAAACTTCTGATTAACTTGAACAAGAGAGAGAGAAGGTTTAAGTAACAATTTCAGTAGCAGTTTATGATTTCCATATCAAAGAAAGGAAGTTCTCAGGTAAACAAATCAATGGACAAGGTAGAGTCACTTAGAGATACAAATGCCTCTAGCCCACATCTCTGGCAGCAGATTTTCTGTCACCACAGACAATAAAGATACTCCTGGTCTTCGAAGTTGCTGAGGCAGGAAAAGGGGATTTTTAGCATAGAGCAGAAGCAGTTTGGAGGCTTTAGATATTATTGGGGTTCAAATAATCTGAAAGTATTGACAAAACTTAGAGACTGTTCCTACAGGACCCAAGAATGACTGTATTGTCCCAAAGATCACTGCACTTGCGGGCCTGCTGTGAGAACTGTTTACTCAAGACCTAGGAAGGACTGTGTTGAGTCCTGCTTTTTTGTGGTTTTCCTACTCACAAACCCTAAGCTAACCAGCATGGCAGCACTTAGCTGAGTTTCCACAATCTTCTCTACCCCAGGCTTACCTTCAGAGCTTGATGTGAGGTACCTCATCAATAATACCTGTTGTGTGCCTCCTTTGTGCCAAGCAATGGGGTTACAGAAGCAAAACAGGCCCTGTCCTCAAGTTGCATACCTTCTTCTGGAAAACTTTACTATCCAAATGACAACAATAGTTTTAAGATAACAACATTTTAGTAACTTACAACAGTTTTTACAGTGCTAACAACATTTACACGGGGCTTTGTGATTATGGAGCATGCTCCCTATGATATCTCCTACAGCATAGTTCTTGAAACTGTATTGGGAGGTAGGTAGGACAAGTATCATCAGCCAGGTTTAACGAGGGGAGGGAGCCTGGAGCTGTGGATAGGGAGCCGGCTAATTCTCAGTGTCTTCTGCCTTCTTCCTAGAATTAGCTCCTACTCTAGAGGGTAGAGGTATTCAATTACTTTCAATGGAGCAGCAATTGAGTCACAAAATAAATCTGGTCGACAATTCAACTCCTCTCTCCCTCCCACCAGCTCTGGCCCAGGATTAGCAATCACTGTCACCTCCCCCCAGCCCTTGGCTGCCAGTTCAGCCTGATGGCCTCAGCACACCCTCAGCATATAACATTCTCCCCTCCTCCCACACCCTTCTCCCAGGGAGAGAATGTAATGTTACCATACCCATTCGCTGTACACATCTGCCACATTGCATTATGATCTGGAATGTGAAATTTGGGGGATTTTATACTGAGCCAGAAGTTTAGTGACACCATTAAAAATAGACTGATTAGCACCAGGAAAATGAGGACCAGCTGTACAGCAGGACAAGACGTGGCTAGTGTGGGTGGGAAATTAGGAAAGAATCAAAGATTCTGCTAAGAAAGAAGAACAAGGTTCAGGAGGGTTCAGGTCATTCCTGAGGGAGCTTGTTGGAGCCCTATGACCAAAAAGATAAGGGGAAAAAAAGTCAAAGAGTTGGGGGCAAGGTGCCTTGGAAGAATCCTTGGAGAGATCTATTGGGTTGGGACCCAGTAACTTCACCTTTATTGGTGTCACAGACCCCTTGGGTGGACTGGTGAGACCCACGGCTCCTCCTCAGAATCATGTTTTTTAAATGCATAAAATAAAATATGTAGGATTACAAAGGAAACCTATTCTTCTGAAATACAGCTATCAAAAAAAAAATTGTTTAAAGTACTTAGGCCCCAGATTAAGGAAGTCTGCTCTAGAAAGACAGTCTTGACTTGGTACCAAGGGGCTGTATCGAAGGGTAGATAGAAAAGGTCAGCTCTACTCCTCTTCTATACCTCAGACTTGAACTTGAGGGGAAAACACCTAAGCACGATTTTTATGGAACAGGTTGATACTGAAAAAACATGAGACTTGGTCATTAGCCTGAGTGAAGCTAAATTTGGAGATAAAAGTTGCGTATCTGTAATGGACCAACTTGTGTAGTTGAGTTTCAGGACCAATTTAGTAAGTAGTTGCTAAGCATTCAACTTAGCAGATATAAAGACAGAATAAAAGAATTTTTTCCCTCAGGGAGCTTACATTCTACTAAGAAAATACAACATTTATGTAGAGAAGTAAGTATCTGGGGTAGAGCCAAGATGGTAGAGAGAAGTCAGGAAGTTGCCTGCACTCTTCCCAAATTCCCTAGGAAACAGTGTTAAATGAAGCCCCCAAACGGATCCTGGAGAGAACCCACAAAACGACAGGGTGAAACAATTTTCCGGTTTAAATTAACTTAGAAGGATTTCAGGAAAGGTTTGTCTCACTTGGGTAAAAGGGGAGCACAGCCCAGTGCAAATTGTGTCTGGGCAAGCCATCAGGAGGCTCTTAGCCACAGCACAGATCAGTGAGCAAGGGAGGCCTCCAGCCTCAGCACAGAAGGCACATTGCCAGCTCCAGAACCCAAGCAACAATAGGAGTGAGTAGGCAGGGGTACCCCAGTGTAGTAACCAAGCCTCCAGCACCTGAGGCCCTAGTGTGTAAAGCCAGTGACCAGGCCCCAGCCCCGGCCCCCAACATAAGAAGCTTTGGATAGTGGCAGCTGTTCTCCAGGAGGAAAGCTCAGCTTTAAAAGCCAGGAAATAGGTCAAAAAATGAGCAAGAAAGAAACAAGACCCTCAACCATAGAAAGTTACTATGGTGACAGGGAAGATCAAAACACAAACTCAGAAGAGGACAACATTGTCAAAATGCCTACATTCAAAATGTCAAAGGGGAATATGAACTGGTCTCAAGCCCCAAAAGCCTTCTTGCAAGAACTCAAAAAAGATTTTGAAAGTCAACTAAGAGAGGTAGAAGAAAAATGGGAAAATTAATAAGAGCTATGCAAGAGAGTCAACAGCTTGGAAAAGGAAAGACAAAAATTAACTGAAGAAAACCAATCCTTAAAAAGTAGGATTGGCCAAATGGAAAAGAAGATACAAAAGCTAACTGAAGAAAATAATGCCTTAAAAATTAAAATTGGGCAAGTAGAAGCTAATGACTCTATGAGACATGAAGAATAATGGAAGTCATGTCATTATGTCCCTGATGTCATGGTCCTCTTTGAGAACGAAGGACAACCACAACCTGTTGAGTAGTCTGAGCTGGGACCCAGCCAATTAGGTAACTGAGCTCAAACTCTGCCTCTTCCTATCCCAGGGAAAGTAAATTTTGATGGCCAAAAGCTGCCTAGATAACTTGGGGTTTACAGGCTAGATCTTCCTTCCTTCCTTCCTTCCTTCTCTTCCTCCTTCTTTTTCTTCTTCTTCTCTGTCTCTCCCTTTCTCTCTCATAGACCAAACTTTTTCAACCCATTTCACTGTGGAGTTCATCAGTTGGACAACAATAGGTCCCTGCCCAAGCACCACTTAATTTTAGGCTATCTTTTGGGCCCTCCTGGCTCAGAGAAAATGGAAATTGTAACTATTTCTCTTTTGTCGAGGAACTGTGAGTGTCTTCCCCTCCCAGTTTGATTTTTTCTTTTTTTAATTAAAGGGGCTATCTCTTGACTCACTTCTTAAAGAGGCCTATTCACTGAATGAGCTTTATCTCACATTGGGCACCTGAAAAGACCTTAGCCTAAAAGGGCCAGGGTCTCTCATTGCATCCTGAGTCATCTCCAGTCCTCCTGATGAATATCTGTCCATGGGACCCATATTATACAAGGCCTTAAAAGACTGATTGAGGAGTTTACACTTTATTTTTTGAGCCACGGGATGGTTATTAAGGATCATAGAATAGTCCTACACCCACATTTTGACTCATTTTGTAGATGAAACCCAAAGAGATTAAATGGCTTGCCCTGGGCCACATAGGAGTTTTTCTTTGGAGGCAATGGGAGTTAGGTGACTTGCCCAGGGTCACACAGCCAGTAAGCATCTGAGGTTTGATTGGAACTGAGGAATTTGAACTCAGATCCTCCTGACAGGAGGGTCAGGGCTCTATTCACTGCACCACCTAGCTTCAGGTACTCCTTTCAATTAAGAATTCAAACCCAGGGTCCTCTCCAAATTCCTGAAAGTGACCACCCCAGAGGGTAAGGGACCTGAAAGGTCATTCCATAAGTTTGGACTGCCTTTGCACAGAGTATCCCTTGATGACCCTGGTGAGCACCATTGGCTTGTTTTATGCCTCACTTCAGGATATTTGTTCATTTTGACTGCCACATAGTATAATTTGATTTTGGAATCCTGTCTCCTGTTGTAAGTTCTTCCAAAAAAAATATATTTTTTTCCAACAAAAGAAATGGGAAGTGTTTCAGAGAGGTGGATACTTGGGACAACTATAATGATGTAAGAAGCTGAAGATATCAGTAAAAACTTATTTTTCAAAATGCTCCGCGACGAGAAATGTAAAGCAAATTGAGGGTAAAAAAAGCCAAGTGAGTTAGGATTTGAAGAGTGGGTAAAGTTTGGATATTCTGAGTGATTAGGGCCAGATCAAGGACAGGGATTCATTCTGCCAAGTTGTCCCAAACCCTCAGTGCAGTAATGGATTAGAAATACTGTGCTTTAGAATAGGAGATAGAGCAGGGTGGTTGTAGAGGAGGAGAATGGAGAGGGAGAGTGGAGCGAGGGAAAGAAAGGGGGTGGAGAGATGAAGAGGAGAGAGGAGAGGGAGAGGAGAAGGGACGGGAGAGGAGAAGGGACGAGAGAGGAGAAGAAGGGGGAAAGAGGAAAGGATGGGGAGAAAAGACGAGAAAGAGAAAGCAGGGAGGGAAAAGGGGACATAAAGATAGAGGCCGAGAGACAGACCCGCGGCAGAAACAGGGATGCAGAGACAGGACAGACCAGCAGAGGAAAGCAGAGAGAAGAGAATCAATTTCCCGCAGCGCATCGCCACCCCGGGGGCGGGGTACGCGCTCCTCTTCCCCGCCCCCAGCCCGCCAGCCCCACGTCTTTGTCAGACCGGTCCCCGGGTTTCCAAGTGCACTGGCAGCTCGTTTCACTTTCGCTGCCGCCGCCCCCTAGCTCGGGATTGTGCCACTTCTTGTGTCCCCCTTCCCCCGCAGCCCCCGCCTCCTCGGCCATGGAGGCTCTCAGGACCCGGGTGGTGAGCACACTGGATGGCATGGGCCCGTCCGAGCTGAAAGAGTTCAAGTTTTACCTGAGGAACTCCGGGGAGGAGCCCCGCATCACCATGCAGGACCTAGATACGGCCTCCACGACCTTGGAGCTGGCCGATCTGCTGCTGAAGCGTTATGTCGTGTCCGGGACCCCCAGGGTCTTAGCCCGGGTGTTCCAGAGGATGCGCCGGACCGACCTGGTAGCTGAGTGGGGTAAGGTGGGGCTGCACGCTCTGTGCTCCCCTTTCCCTGGGAAGGAGGGTCCCGCCCCCCAGGCTTCCCTTGCACCAACACCCTCCTCCTCCCACGCCCCACTCCCCACTCCCCAATAATCGCGTTTGACCGTCCCCGAGCTCTTCAAATCATCTCATTTGTGAGCCCCAGTCGACCCCTGGCAAAGTAAGCTACTGCTCCAGGTACTCTTAGCTCCGTTTTATGGACGAACAAACCGAGGCTTAGAGTTTAAGTGACTTGTCTATGTTTGGTCACCCGGCTAGTAAGCTAGCAAGCCAGCTTCATTTGCACAGCTAATGAAAGTCAGATGCAGTTTTGGAATCCAGAGCTTTACATGTCCCCCCATCACCTTCCTGCCTCACTCGCACCTGTCACCCAGATAGAAAAGATGGAGAGAGTTTCAAACGATCAGGGGCCTAGATTGGCATTTGGAGCATAAGTTAAAAAGATTAGGACTTGGAATAACCAGGAAATAAACAAGAAGCCAGATGAGGATACTAATGTCTATAGAGGTTACTTGACTTGTCCAAAGTCACTTAGCTAGGAAGTGGGGAGCTAGGACCAGATGTGAAGTCTTCTGACTTCTAAACCAGGGCCCTTTTCAGAATAGCAGGTGTCCTAAGTGTTGCGACTAAACACTTCAATATAGTGAAGACTCATTTTGGTAGCTCCATAAATGGTTATTCTGGGGACGTCTCCCCATCCCCTTTTCCATTCCAAACCAACGAGTATTTACTCAGATTCCCTCTGTTCAGCTATATGCAAGGCAGGGGGCTAGATACCTACAGGAGTTTATAATCTTTCTGGTCCTTGGAGTTTATGTCTCATCTTATGAGACCATTGGCATGAAAGATCTCCAATAATACACTCCAATACTGGTTGAAACAGATCAAGTGCGGGGCACATATTGTATGTGTTTGGCATATAATATAAATTCCAGGACTGTGTAGATAGTCGTTTGTGTGTCTCGTGTTCCCCATTAGAATGGGAGCTTGCCTTTTTGCCTTCCTTTATACCTTTGGTGCTGAGCATAGTCCTTGGTGGGGGGGAGGGGGGGGAGCGCGGGGGTGGGGGGGTGGGGGGGTGGGGTGGCGGAAACCCAAGGATTCAGGAATCCCAAACCAAAGTTTCCCAGGATGAGGTCCCCTGGAATGAATTCTTGGACCCAAGCAATCTTTAAGTCAAGTTTGCAGAAGTTTATTTTCACGCTTATAAGCCGGCAAGGGTTCTTAGGCAACCTGCAACCCTAGAAGAGTGCAGGGGTAATTTTTATAAAGGGTTAAAAGGCAAACCAGGTCAGTTAGAGGTTTGCGTGTGGGATTAGGGAGTGGTTTAGGGCATGTTCAAGATGTGGTTAGTTCTTAAGGGAGCACACACATTTAGTATCTACTGCGCAGGCGTATTACCTAGAATTCTCTAGGAAATAGCCCAGGGTGGGTTGCTGGTGGGTGTGGTCTTTAACGTGAAACGTCACCAAGTTCACTCTAGGTCTGGGCTAAAGGGGAATCTCTATGTGGTTTCTTATCTAGGGTCTTATTAGACAAAACACTATCTCTAAAACACATGTTAGAAAGGGCAGTGAATAGTAAATATGGTTATGACTCAGTGTTCAGTCAATTATCAGCATCCAGAATTCAATCTATAGTTGCACATAGCTGCTTACAAAGGAAGAAGCAGAGATAAGTTGGGGCAGGCAGCCCTTTAGCTAGAGACAGCCTGGGATAGAATGTTTTGGGAACAAGATGTGTTTATGAGAACTGGATGTATTTTGAATTTGGGGTTCAGGCACAGGCTCCCAAGCAGAAGATGTTAGGATTTAGGGTCCAACTACAAACACCTCATCAGTGGTGGTGTGGGGGGGTTTCTTCGGTGGAAGGCAGAGGTTCCCAAAAGGGCAGTACTGCCCCATGGGGTGTGCTGGAATGATGGGGGGTCGGTAGTAGCCTCGGGTGTAATTCAGGGGCCTAGAATAAAAATGAAGGGGTGGTGAAAGTGTAAGGTAAGAAGAGAAGATAAGAAAGTTTTGAAAGACCCTTAGTACATGTTTCATCTGTTGTGTAACAGAGTCAGAGTTGCAGTGATTACCTTATTTTCCAAATAAACACACAAAATGCAATTTATAACTGATCAGTGGTCAAGTTCTCCAACAAATCTTAACAAGCAAGTGTTGGCAGGCTAACATGTCTGGAGATGTTAGGAAGTCCAGCATGCATTGGCAAGAATATGTGGGTATAATATTTTTTTTTTACAATATAATACTATGGACGCAATATTGTATCAGAGTCTCAATGCAGGAAAACCCTCACAAATTTACAATAAATTATTAATTTTAAGTTGTGTCATTTAAAAAACATTTATACTTGTTGAAATGATGCAAATTAAAAAAAAAAAAACTGTTCAAGGTTTAATGAAAATAGATTTCCAGTGGGGCAGTGAATAATATTTTTTTAAGAGGATGGCAGGCCAATTAAGTTTGGGAAACCTTTGTTGTAGAAGGAGATTTTTGGTCAGGTTTGATTGTAGTAGACTTCATCTTACCCGCTGTCCAGCTCTGCAGTTTTGGGAAAAGGCTAAGTCTGGGGTTGGCAAATGAGAAAAGAGTCAAGTGAACATTAGACCTTGAGCTTTAACTTTGGGAATCAAACTAGGATTACATCAGGGGAGTAGAAAACCTTTTGACAGCACCCTTATTTTCCCTTTTACCACCTGTTTTATAGGTATGTCTTTGACGTCCCTCGCCTTCCCCCCTTGCCTTCCTTCCACTCACCCTGTTCTCACTTTACTGGAAAGGGGATGCTCCCTGTAGACTCTTGCTACTCTGTAACAAGAAACATTTCCCATCTTGAGGCACTTTAAACAGTATCTGTCGTAGCAGCAAAGACAGTTATGGGTGAGCCCAGCTGGACCGTGTTTCCCACTTCCAGTTCTACCTTCTCATCTGCACCTCCTGGCTTCCTTTAAGTGTCAGCTCAAGTCTCCCCTTCTACAAGAAACCTCTCCCTATGCCCCTTAATTCTCCTAATGCTTTGTCTTTGATGGGAGCTTTAATGTAGCCTGGTTATATCTAGTTTGTTCACAGCTATTTGCATGTTGCCTCCTCTAGCTAGATGTGAGCTCCTTGAGGCCAGGGACTGTCTGTTACCTTTCTTTGTATCCTCAGCACTTAGCCCAGTGCCTGGTACGTAGTGGCACTTAATAAACGGTTGCTGATTTGTTGCCACTTTTGGACTATCCCATTGTCAGTTTGAAGAAAAGTGGAGTAAACATTAAATTTGTACCTAAGAAAATATAAGTTGCTTCTCTTTATTTTTTCCATCTATTCATTCATTCATTCGTGTGTCCATCTGCCTGTTGGTCTATCCATCCACCTATTTTTTCCTATTGCAGTCCTGTTTAGTCAAGCAAAACTTTTGGACAAAATACTCTGACTCTGCCTACACTTTTCCCACTTCATGATGGCTGACTCCCTCTACCCTTAACTTCCCCCTCTGTCCCATGAGACTTTTTGCATTTGTGTCTTTGGTTTACTTCTGCCCTGCCTTTTGCTTGCTTTCTCTTCCCTCCTCCCTCCTGATTTACATGGAGCATCCAGCAAATAGACAAAAGCATGAAAATATTCACAGAAATTAAAACAAACAAAAAAACCCAGGACTTAGAAATCCATCATCAAATATTTTAAAATACACACATATATACACTTACAAACATGCATACATATGTAGACATATACCCAAAAAGACACATAGCTGCACATATACATGCATACATACACTTGCATATACATACATATACTTAGATATCTATCATCATACTCATATCATCAAATATTTTAAAATACACACATATGTACACTTATAAACATGCATACATATATACGCATATACACAAAAAGATATATAGCTGTACATATACACACATACATACACTTACATATACATACATATACTTAGATATCTATCACCATACTCATATATAGACATGTACATTCATATTCATCTGTGTCAGATCATACTATACCTGTTAGTCCCCTATTTCTCTGAGGGCAGGTAGTATCTTCCTTCATAAATCCAAGTCCTTCCATATTTTTTAAGTCCATCAACTCATCATTTTCTACACCACAGCAATATTCCAACCTTGTATTGTGTAGTTATTTTGAATAGTCTAAAATAATAGGGCTGACATATAGTGTAGTTTCCCTATTTTTCTCTTATGATTAAATCTATTTTAGCTTTAACTTTGTCCAGGATCATGATTACTACCCCTGCTCCTTTTTCCCTAATAAATTCTACTCCTGATCTTTACTTCATATTTGTGCATATTCCTTATTTCCTACCCCTCCTCACTCCTCTACTTTACCTCTACCCACTACCTTGCACTCCTATTACTTAACTTGACCTGCCTCCAAGGATCCCTCCTTATCCTCCCATTCCCATTAATTTAAGCACCCTTCTATTATACCTCTCCCCCATCTTATTCCCTCACCCTCCACTCTAAAAATCCCTGTCTTATCCTCTCTCTCCCTCCATGTCCCCTTAGCCTTTTATTTCTTTCTGAATTTAGAGAGTGTCATATACTTCTAGATATATCTGTATTGTTCCCTCTTAAGCCCATTCCCAAGGAAAGTAGGTTCCAGAACTACCAGCCTTCCTCCTACATTTTATTCCTGTGTCAGTTCTTCCTCTCATATCTCATTTGTATATGATAATTATTCCTTTTACCTGTTCCTAAATGGTTTTACTTTTTAACATCATGTCATACTCAAGTCTACCCCAATCTTTCTCACAAACTACCCAGTTACTAAGAGTGTAATTAATAACTGGTGGTCCTTATCAGCAGGGGTTCCCTCAATCTTCCCTGGCTCAGACACAGACTCCCAGACTCCCAACACTGTCCCTGAAGTGAAAGTTCCTGTTGCTGGGGCCAAGGCTACCTCCCCACCCAGCTAGCCCTAGGGCTTGCAGCTTGGAGTTTCAGCAGAATAGCCTGGAAGTGTTTACTCTTCACCCTGAGCAAATCTCAGTCCTGGGATTTTTCTTCCTGTCTCCTATGATTGTCCCAGGAGGACTACTGTTCTGCCCCAACTCTTCTTTATTCTTACCACTCTGTGTTCTCCCTGAGGCATCATTTTATCTTCTTTGTGGCAGAAATCTGGAGAGCTTGGAATTTTCTGACCAATGCTACCATTTCCCCATAATCCTCTTCTTGAACTGAATCTTGTAGGGGAGGCAGGATTCTCAGAGGCAGAGATAAGGGACAGAGAATATGCCAGGTGTGGTGGACAACCAGTATAAAGGCAGAGAGTTGAGAAATAGAGGGTCATGTATGAGAAGCAGTAAGAAGGTCAATTTAGCTGGACTGGAAGGAGCATAAAGGGAAATACTGTGTAGTAGACCTATGAAGATAGGTTGGGTCCAGAAGGTAAGGAGCTTTAAATAACATAGACTTGTATTTGGTCCTAAAGGTAACAGGGATCCACTAGAGCTTAATGGGAAAGGGAGTGACACGGTTAGACCTGTAGTGTAGGAAAATCATTCTGGCTGATACGGGGGCAATGGGCTGGAGTGCAGAGAGCTTAAGTAAGGGAGATTTGAGAAGGAGGCTATTCTAATAGGTCTAGGGAGAGGCTGAACTAGGGTGGAAGAGAAGGGGGAATGTAGAAGAGATGTCACAAAGATAACATTTGACAACATATCTTATTTGGGAGTTGGGCATCACGCCAAAGGTATTGAGTGATTGGAAGGATGGTGGTACCCTCACCATAGGTAAGGAAGTTTGGAAGATGGGTATGTCTAAGAGAAAAGACAATGAGTTGTGCCTTGGACATGGCTTTTATGAGATGTCTGTGGTATATCCAGTTCAGAGACAATTGGTGATATAGGACTGGAGGTGAGGAGAGAGGCTAGGGCCATATATGAAGATCTGGGAGTCATCTGCACCAAGACTGATTAAATCCATGGAAGCCAAGGAAGTTACCAAACAAGAGCATAGTAGCTGTGATCATGCACCAAATAGAGAGGGAGGGGAGAGAAGAGAATCAGTTCCAGGACAGAGCCTTGGGATACACTCACTGTAAAGGAACATAAAAATAGGTGATGGTCAAGCACAGGACGCTGAGAAAGAGCAGTCAGATAGGAAAGAGGAGAACCAAGAGAGGCAGCTGGTAGCACAGTAGATAGAGCCCTGATTCTGGAGTTCAAATCTAGCCTCAGACACTTATTAGTTGTGTGACCCTGGGGAAGTTCCTTAACCTGTTTGCCTTAGTTTTGTCAACTGAAAGATGGGGATAAAATAGCACCTCTCTTGTAGGGTTTTTGTGAGGATTCAATGAGATAATACTTGTGAAAAGTGCCTGGTACACAGTAGGCACTAAATAAATACTTATTCCCTTTCTCCAGTATCACAAAATACCATTGGGGAGAGAGTATTTAGGAGGTGAATGTGAGAGGGTCATCAGTGTCAAATGCTGCTAAAAGGTGAAGGATGAGGATTGAGAAAAGGAGTCATTTGATTTGGCAATGAAGTGGTCACTGTGAAATCTGCAGAGAACAGTTTTTGTTGAGTGATGAAGTCCAAAACCCAATTGCAAAGGGTTGAAGAGTGAGTGAGAGGGGAAGAAGTAGAGGAGATGATTGAAGATGGCTTGTTCAGGAGGTTGGCTGAGAAAAAGAAAAAGAGAGAGAGAGAGGGAGAGGGAAGAGGGGAGGGAGAAAGGGAGGAAGGGAGGGGGAGAGAGAGAGATAGAGAGAGAGAGAGAGAGAGGAAGGAAGGAAGGGGGGCAGGGAGAGAGAGAGAGAGAGAGAGAGAGAGAGAGAGAAAGAGCGAGTGAGTGCAATAGCTAGCAGAGAAGGTGAAGGTTGGTGGAAGGTAGGAAGGACTTGGGCCTGCTTATAGGCTGTAGGAACCCATGGGTAGGGAGAGGTTAAAGGACAGAGAAAGAGGAGGGGAAATGACTGTGGGAGCAATCTGTAGGAGAACACAGGAGGGTATGGGGTTAAGGAAATGTGTGAGAGATAAAGAATATGTGGGAAAGCAACAGATAAGTAACCTTATTCTTTGTTCTTTTTTTTTGTCCATTTCCCCTGAAAATAGAAATGGCTTCAAGGATGAATTTGAAGAGACGGTATGAAAGTGATGGCCCTGAATTGGTAAATTCTTAATCTTTATCTAAGCCTGAGTAATGTAACTATCTGACAACTGCATGGCTTCTCATTCAGGCAATTGAACTGGCTGCTTAATGATAACTGTGAAAGGGTACTGTTGTATGTTATTTCAATCCCCTGTTCAAAACCTGCCTTGGCTGTCTATTCTCTGTGGGATAACATACAGACTCCCCTGTTTGGCATTTAGAACCCTTCCAAGTCTGGCTCCAACCTAACTCTTCAATCAGATTTCCTATTGCACCCCTCCATACATTCTCTAGCCAAGTCAAATTGGACTGCTAGATTTTCTCCAGAATCAGCATTCCACCAGACTATCTCCCATTCCCCCCACTCCTGTGGTTTTTCTTTTTTTACTAGACCTACCCTCATTTCTAGCTGTTACCTTATTTGTCCCCTCATTACTACTTTGTTATCTCCCCGATCTGGAAGCAAGGCAGTCAATCCCATCAGAACTCCTAGGAAAGGGGAAGGAACGGGGGGAGTCCCTGATGCATTCCAGAAAGAGGCCAAGGGATTACTTAGGGGAATAAAAAAGAAGAGAGTTGTGGAACTGAGGCATGGCTTCTCCAAAGAGTCTGTCCTCCTTGGTGTCAGTCACCCAGATCATCCTAGAGGTAGTTCTAGCCGCTAAAATGGCTCCCTGTCCCCAAGAGGCCAAGGGGTGGTGCTAAAGCAGCTAATTTATCTTAGGACAACCAACAACCAAGTGGGTCATCTTTGTCCTCTTAGCAAAATGCTAATGGGCTTGTTGACACTTTATGGGAGGAAGCCTGTCTTTGGCTCACCAACCCCTCCCCAAAGCTAAAATGCTAAGGAATGCCAGAGTTGCTGTCTTGTCCCACTCTGCTGTTTCTGTATCCCATCCTTTTGCTGGTAGGCACCTCTGGGTTGATTAATGGGAGCAGGAAAGAATAAGGTCACATCTGTCCAGTGACTTAAGTGGCATGTTCTCATTGGAATCATTAGTACCATCCCTCTGGAGTTGGGGAAATTTGGGGGATGATAAAGTGTGTCTAATCCAATGAAATCTGCTAATGTTTCTCACTTGTAGAAAGGATGAGAAGTGCCTAGCACCTAGCTAATCCATGATATTGTCATTCCTGTTCTCTCACAGGGCTACATGTTCCCCAGATAAACTCAGACTCAACCCCTACCTTACCTCAGAGTGGTATGATGTTAATTGGTGGTGCAGTTCAGGAGTTTTGTATGTGGTAGTGACACCTTCATGCCAGTTTTGTTAGAAAGGCCCTGCTTTACTGGTTCCATGTACTTCAGAATGAGTCATTTTTATTGGTAGACCTACTCTGAAAGGGAGAATTTCAGGGACTTCTAATGAAAAAAATCTAGTTACACACACCGACACACACAGACACACAGACACACACCTCTGTCCCAAAGAGAGATGGTCACTTTGAGCTCACATTTAAACCCCATCTGTGATCCCAGGAGATGGACAGATAGCATATTGTCCTGTGTGTCTAAGGTGTTATATTTTGTTATACGTGGGATTAGATTGTACCTATTAATTTTACTTACAAACAGGAATGTTATAACATGGACCAGACTCGAAAGGCTTTTGTGATGTGTGTGAAGACAGGCAGACCAGGGGCTGAACAAGATATAAACAGAATAAGAAACTGGCTTGAAGAGTGTAAGTTTGAATGCGTATCATGCATTGATCCTAATGAAAAGGTAAGCATTGAGACCACAACATTGGTACCTGACTTTTATAGCCTACTTCCTCTTTCATGAGGTCATCATGAATACTATCTGACCAGCAAAGTCTTCTTCTTTGCAAACCCTGATAAAAGAATCATGGCACTTCTATTGAGGGACAATTGTTAGGGTGTTAATGAATTCCACTACATTGTCATGGGCTTTTTTAGCCTTTTAAGTATTTCAGTGGTATTTAAGGCCTAGAGAACCTATTGTTTTCCTAACTTCTACTGTAAAGGAAAGTCTTTCTGTGTTTCAAGAACATGAATAATCCATTAATTGCTTTGATTCTACAAGGTTTGCAGAGCTGAGTAGAATTTGAGATTCATTGCCAGGTGGATGGGTTACTACAAGGTCCTCCCTGGTGGTTATCTCCATTTTGTTCCCCTTTAGCCTGGCTGATACCCTTCCTGACTGGGAAAGACAGCCCTGGGAAGTCAATCCCCTTGCCCTGGAGGTCATCAGTGGTTCTACTACTCCCAATAAATAATATTGGATTTTAGTACATTCATTCATTCAATTTTATTTTTGCAAACAAAATATGGAGATTGCATTTCCAGTTTGTGACTTGAAAATTCTTGATGAAATTTACATTAGGTGCTACATGTAGTCATATAAAATAATCTCAGGGTCCCACGCTTGTAGTAAGAATGAAATGCTTTACTCTTCCAGTTTTTTCTTGTGTCTTAAAACTTCTGTGTTCCTGAGAGCCAGGTTTCTTTTCAAAACTGCCCTCAAAGATGATGATGATGATGATGCCATCTTAGACACTCACTTCCTTTTAAGGGTCTATATTTTATGTTAGAAGATAAGCAATCAGTGTCACAAGTTGGGCAAAGTGAGGGAATTCTGAGAGCTACTCTAGATAATACAAATGGTTATGGATCCATCCTTTGAATAAATACATTTTTGCCATGCTATTTGCTACAGGAGTTAATGGAGAAATTAACAGAGTTTCGAGATGGAATAAATGGAATAAAAGATGATGTTAGCTGCTGCCTTGTTACTCTTATGGCCCATGGAGGAAAAGGCTTTATAAAAACAGTATTGGATGAAAGAGTCATCTTATCAGATATTTTTGAAATGTTCAACAATGAAAACTGTCCAGCACTTCAAGAGAAACCCAAAATCTTTGTAATCCAGGCTTGTAGAGGAGGTAAGCAGAAGGAAAAAGAACACATCATGAGTGACAGAGAATACTTAGGCTTCACTGCACGCATTTTCTTCTTGCCCCTAGGAAATCCTGACCTTGATTTTCATCCCAGAAAGACTTTCCTTTCTCTGCTACCATTCCTCATATCACAAGAAGAAATACTCATTAGCTGCCTCTTTACCTCCATAAAGATATCAAATTGTGTATGTTTCTAGCCCCAAAATACCATAATGGTAGGATCTTACAAGTTAGAGTGTCTTGGGTCCTTTTAAGTAAATCCTAGTATTTATAGATGGAAGGTTTTACTGCTTTTCCACTATGATATTCCCCTCCTACTTTTTATGGGTGTTTCCCCCATGGCTTTATCTCCCTCACTCACTTTGGGATAATTTTTTGTGGTTTCTTAGGGCCTAGCAAAATGCAGTGGAAAAGGTACTGTGTTTTGAGGCGGAGGACCTGGGTTTGAATCCTGGTTCTGTCATTTAAAAACGTACTAATAATAACTGGCATTTTTATAGAGACTTGAATTTTGCAAAGTGCTTTACTTATGTTATTCCTACTAACTCCCTCTGTGACTTTGGGCAACTCATATAACTTCTCTGGAGCTCGGTTTTCTTATTTGTAAAATGAGGAATTGGGCTAGATTATCTCTAAGTTTCCTTCCAGTTACAAATTTATGGTGCTTTGATCCTGCTAGCTTCTAACATGGTGAAATTGCTAGTCCCTGTCCTACCAATTCTGAGAAATGTTACTGTTCATACATGGCTTGCCTGGCTTTTCTGGAGCTATTGGGGCCTATGATTGTGAACTACCCTCTCCAATGTACATACAGTGACATGGGTTTGTTTTTAATATGTTCATTTGGCATTGGAATCAGATACCTGGATGATTGTTTACCTCACTGTCTATTCATGTCTAATGTCACAAAAACAGATAGAAAAGATGGTGGTGTTGTTCAAGCTGATGATGAAGCAATGGAATTGGATTATTCAGAGAAAAAGCGACTGCCCACATTCAGTGATTACTATATCATCTATTCCACCCAAGAAGGTAAGACAATGAATTTTATATGTTGCTGAGACATGTTAAGTGACAGTGATCATGATTGTTCAAAATCCAGTGGTAATTTAGGTTTCGCATGTGTAGTAAAAGTGTTCTTCCTCATCACCCTGTAACCATAGATCACCAAAGACTAAAATGATTAATTCCACTTAACATCTGTTCAATGGACAATTGATTCAAACCACTAGGGTTTTTGGCTTTCTGGTCAACCATTTGTACCTAGGCAAACTCCCACTGGCTCTGTTTAACATTTCAATCTCTTATTGAGATGAAAGCAAAGATGGCATAATTATACAATTTTCAGATGACACCAAACTGAGAGTCCTACTAAGTTACATGTCAGAATGATCTCAACATGCTAGAATTTTGGTCAAAATTTAGTAAGATGTAATTTAACAGGAATAAATAGAAAGTCTTAATTCAACCACATAATCAAAATATAGGGGAGATATAGCTATACATCTGAAAAAATATTTGGGTTTTTTAATGAACTATAGGCCAAACAGAAATCAACATTGTGTGATATGGTAGACTGAAAATGTGTTAAGAGAATGTGTTCAGAAATTGGCTGATCATCCCACTGTCCTCTCTATGGTCAGAGCACACCTGAAATATTATGTTTAGTGCTGAGTACCTCACCAGGGTGCTAGGTGCTGCAGTGCCTACTGTGACAGGCCTGGAGTCAGGAGGACTCATCTTCCTGTGTTCAAATCTGCACTCAGACACTTACTAGCTATATGATCCTGGGCAAGTCACTTCACCTTGTTTGCCTCTGTTTCCTCATCTGTAAAATGAACTGGAGAAGGAAGTGGAAAACCACCCCATTATCTTTGCCAAGAAAACCCCAGTGGGGTGTAGACAGGACTAGAACGATTCAGCAACCACCACCTCATTTTAGGAAAGACATTGATAAACTGGAACAAGTAGGAGTAGAGTGATTAGAATGGTGATGTGTTTTGAAGATTATTTGGGGATGTTTAGCTGGACAAGAGAAGGTTGGGGGTGACATGATAACTGTTGTCAAGTATTTGAAGGACTACCATATGTAAGGGTGATTAGATTTATTTGGCTTGGCCCTAAAGGGCAGAAATAGGAAGAGTGGGTGAAAGCTGAAGAGAAGCAGGTATAGGTTTGATGATGGGGAAAACTTCCCCATATTTAGAGCCATTTGCAGAATAGGCGGGTTTGGGAAATGATGGGAGCCTTTACCCTAGAGACCTTGGAGCAAAGCCCTGATGACCATTTAATTGTCAGCCATATTGTAGAGTAGATTCTTGTTCAGGGATAGCTTGGACCAGATGGCTCTTGACATCCTTTCAAACTCTGTAATTCAGATAGTGTGCATGGTCTCCTAGTGCCCCCTAGGATTAATAGAATAAGGCATAAAATGCAAAGGCATATTTTGGGTTACTGTCAGTAAAGCCCACCAAACAATTAGTGCTGTCCAAAGAGGAATTGGCTACCTTAGTGGATAGATAGTAGGTTTTCTCTTACTTGAAGTCTTTGGGTGAAGGCTGGCTGACCGTGTGCTTGAGGATATTGTATAGCACATTCTTTGGTATGGAATCCCTTCTTACTCTGAGCAGGATGCTCTAGGGACTAGCCAGTTACCTTATAGGGTCTATGCGAGACTCTAAAAGTTGTAAATTCTTGGCTGAAGCATCACTGGGAAAATATAGGCTAGGCTTCAGATAATATCTGGTATCCTTCAGACTATTTTACTAGACAGTGAGAGGCTTTTTCTGGTTCTTGGCCCACTATAAATGAGTTACTAATCTCATCTGCCATGGATTCTGTATAGGCTATGCATTGAGACTTCTTAGTTAATGGACTGGAAAGCAACAAAAGTCCAAATATGGGACAACTCAATGATGATTTAGAAATGCCCTGGGGTTTATAGAGTGAAGGGGTATCTTTCTTAGTAAAAAGTTTTTCTAGATTCCGCATGTGTGTGTGTGTGTGTGTGTGTGTGTGTGGATGTGTGTGTATTTTTAGAACATATTAGTAAAAAATATAAACAGTATTTTCATTTCTACACTGGTAGATTATGTTGCTTTACGCCACCCAAAAAATGGTTCTGTGATGATTCAAGAAATAGATGAAGTCTTTCGGCAAGGGAGCAAGAAGCTGCATATTGTGGATTTTTTTACTCAAGTGAGTTATTGATAAATGGATTCATGCTTCATGGTATGCTATTTTTTCTCCACTAATTAACAAGCTTTTATTTCACACTATCAGCATATTCAGTGGAGTTCCCTAAGTAGGATTTGTGTATGTGTGTGTGCATGAGGGCTGGGTGCCTGCACTCTTCCTTGAAGTCTTTCTCCTCCTGAGATGATGTGTTCTTTTCTGAACTCTTTTCTCATGGTTATTTTACTTCCTCAGTAGATTTTAGACGTCTTTTAAGGCAGGATTGTGCAGCCGCTGGTGACCTCAGTAAACAAGGGGCTGAGGTTTTCATTAAGTAGTCATTTTTCACATTTTCACTCTCTCATCCCTTTCTATCCCATCAGTGTCAAATTATTGTCTATTAATGAGAATGTATCAGACTGGAAGTAGGAAGAACAACTCAGCCCCCATGTTCTTTGGGCTGAATGAAGGGAAATCAGTGTCAAGTTTATTAGAAATCATCATCATCATCATCATCATCATCATCATCATCATCATCATCATCCTTTACATTGCTATCGTCCTCTACAGGAGAATTGTCTCCTCCCAGACAATTCCAGAAAATCCTCCCAGGCCTCGAGCCAAGACTGTGGATTGTTAGGACGACATCTGTTACATCTGTCCTCTTCTGTCCGCTCATGCTACAGCACCTAGTTAAGACCCTCCTTAGTTCATGCCAGGAGGCTGCAGTACCTCAAGTGGTCTCCCACTTTGCAGTCTCTCCTCTACACAGTTATCCCAGTAATCTTCCTGAAGTATTGATATCAGCATGTCGTGCCCCTGCTGAAGAAGTTTCAGTGGCTCCCTATTGCTTTATTTGACATTTAAAGTCCTTTACATTCTGGCTAACTTCTCCCCTCTCCCCCCCTCCCCTGCTTTATTTCTCCATTTCAGCCAAACTGGCCTGCTCTCTGGTCCTGTAGCCTCAGACCCTGTCTTTGTCTCTTCCTTGGAATTTACTCTGTCTTCACTTCTGCCTCTTGGAATCTCAAGCTCTGGGTTACTTCCTATACAAAGGTTTTTACTTAATCTTCTGGGGTTCTGCCTTAATCTCTCCCCTCCCCCATCACTTTGTCTTCATTTTGCATATACTCTGTATATGCTTATTGATGTGCATATTTTATCTGGCCTTAGAATGTTAACTCCTTGAGGGCAGGCACGTTTCTTTTTGGTCTTTCTTTCCTCCTTGCCTGGAATTAGGCCAGCTTAGAGCGTCCTGAATGCTTCATAAGTGATTGTTTAATAACCAATAAACATTTATCAAGTTTGCCAGACCCCAAAAGTGGCAAAGTCCAGCCCTGCCCTGCAGAAGCTCAGCCATCTAATCGCTGAATTGAATTTCACTCATTTTCGGGTGTAATTTGTGCTTTTTCCCTCGCAGGTGAACAACAGAGTGGTGCACACAGACTTCTACATGAATAAGAATCCTGTAAAGGTGGTGCTGGTCATGGAGTCCACTCTCACCAAAGCTGTGTACTTTTGACACTTGGTGGAAGAAGACAAGGTGGAGGATTTAAAGTACAAAGAATAATTTGTTTATGCAGTAGCATTATGCTTCACACTGTATAAAACACTAGTCCTTATGTACGTTGGTTGGAATCTGCTGGGGAGGTTGCTATGATGTACACATCCTAGACGGTAGATGAGAGTGAGAACAGATGTGAACTAAAGACAGAGGTCTCTGTATAGGAGTTCTTTCTGTCAAAAGATGAATTTCTCCAATTGTTTTTTTTTTAAATTTATTTTCATGTTTCTAGGATTTTTTAAAAAATGTTTTTTTTTACTACTTGAACTTTTAATTCCTTTTATTAAAAAAAGTTAAACCTTTGTTCCCTGAGTCATTTCAGATTCTACCGGCCACAGGAGGATAGAAATGGGCAAAATCAGTCCCTGACATCAAGGAACTCTCAGTCTAATGCGAGGGACAAGTAAATGACCGTGTTTGTGTAGATATGTGTGCAACTATTTGCATATGTGTATATTTATGTATAGATACATATACACGTATTTATACACATATGTACACACCCACACATGTGCACAGGGTGTTTCAGCTATTAAATCTTAAAACTACATGAAGAATTTTGGGTACTGTGATATATACTTCTCTGTGTGTGTGTGTGTGTGTATCCACATATATGCAGGTAATGAAGGATGAGGAGACAGGATGAAGGGGAAAGGGGGAGGGGTGAGGGAGAGAGGGAGAAAGGAAAAGGAGAGAAGGGGAGAGAAGGAGAGAGAGAGAGAAAGAGTAGGGGAGAAAGTAAATGGAAGGTAATCTTAGAGAAATGGCACTAATGAAATGATGAGGAAAGCCTAATAACTAACATTCATATGACTTTTTTGGACATCTAGGTAGGAGTGGTGGCTAGAACACCAGGCCTGGAGTCAGGAAGATCTCAGTTCAAATCTGTGCTAGCTGTGTGATCATGGGGAAGTCACTTAAATTCCTGTTAGCCTCAGTTTCCTCATCTGTAAAACGGGGATAATAAGGGCATCTACCTTTCCAGGGCTGTCGTAAGGCTCCAATGAGATAACACGTGTAGAGTGCTCAGCACAGTGCTTGACCGATAGTAAGCACTATATAAATATTAGCTGTTGCTATGGTTTGTAAAGCCTTTCTGATATAGTGGCTCATTTAATCTTTACAGCCACCCTGTGAGTTAGCTGCTATTATCACATCTGGATTTTACAAATGAGAAAACTCACTAACAAAGGTGATGAGACTTGTCCAGGGCCACAAAGATATTGAGTGTCCAAAGCAAGATTCGGATTCAGTCTTACTGGCTCCTGAATGAAGCCAACTTATTCCCTTTTTTCAGCCTGTTGAGGCACACACCTCCACCCTAACTATTCTCTCTCTGCCTATTTTAAAATTTTATTATTTATTTTCAACATTCTTTTAAAAAATATATATTTTGAGTTCTAAATTCTCTCTTTCCCTCCAGCCCCTCCCCAAGACATTGAGAAGGCTGGCAATATATCAATTATACACAGGAAATCATGCCGAATATTTCCATATTACCCATGTTTAAAAAAGCAAGAAAAGTAAGGAAAATTTAAAAATTATACTTCAATTTGCATTCAGAGTCCATTGGTTGTCTCTCTGGAGGTGGATAGTATTTTCCATCATGGGTCCTTTGGAATTGTCTTGTCAGAGTCGCAGTTGATCATCATTACAATATTGCTGTTATTGTGTAGAATGTTCTTGTAGTTTTGCTCACTTCACCTTGCATCAGTTCCTATGAATCTTCCCCGGTTTTTCTGAAACCATCCTGCCTGTCATTTTTTACAGTACAATAATATACCACAGCTTGTTCAACCATTCCCCAATTGATGGTCAATCCCTCCATTTTTAATTCCACTTAGCTATTCTCTAAGGTCTCATTCAGGCCCCACTTCCTCCATGAAACTTTCCTTGGCAGTTTTAGGAAACATTGGTTTCTCCTCTTTAGTGTCTGACAGCACAATTTAGCATTTGCTACATACTGTCTTATTCTCAAATTATTTCTTAATATTACAGGCACTAGAAAAGGACTGAAGCTAAAGAATCATCTCGTTCAATCCCATCATTTAAACAGATGAGAAAACTGAGACATAGAGGTCACCCAACTAGTTCATGATCTTTCTAGGTCTGGCCCTGAGTTCACAAGCTTATAAGAGCTTTTTCGGCAAAGAAGCTGAACTGTTATGTAAGATATATCAATTCTACCAGTAACAGACCTATTAACCTTTTTTTTTGATGAAAATGCAGATACATTTGGGAGGAAAATGTGATTAGAGTCGTAGAAAATTGTCCCTTTAACTCTAAGTATTGTTATAAAAATGTGATTCTTTGATTCAGGGACATGTCATGAAACATCAGATTTCTGTGGCCTTTAGTGAAACTCCGTAATGTATGCAAAATGGAAAAAAAAATAAAATGACTCTTCCCCCAAACCTTAAAAGATGGAAATGACAAATATTAGTCACAGAATTTCCTATCAAGGTGCTAATGACACTGTAATTTTTTTTTACATTTTTATTACCTTTTATGTCACTTTTTCCCCCTGAATATATTCTCTCTTTTTGTTAGTAGATTGCCTTTTGTAATAAAGAATTTGAAAAGGAAGAGAAAAAAAATTTAGCCAAACCAACTAACCCATCAAGAGAGTCTGATAGGATATGTAATACTCCATATCCATGGTCCTTAATATGTTCATAGAAGGGAGGAAGGTATATTTTTTCATTTCCTTTACAATTCCAAATTTAGTCATCTTAATTACATCCCATTCATTTTCTGTTCTCTCTCTTGTAATGTTGTGGTTTTCTGATGCCTTCAACTTCAGTATTTTTTATGGCACAATATTCCATTACATTTAAGTACCACAACTTATTTAGCCAATCTGTAATTGACAGATATCTGCTTTGTTTCCAGTTCTTTGTGTGGCGCTGATTTTCATAAAGTTCAGTAAAGCTGGACTGAAATCTTGGGTGCTTGTTTCATTTTCTGATGTGTCCTACTAATTTGCTTTGAGCATCAGGCAAGTGGAGAAAGATACGTTCTGATAGTTAAAATATTACACAGAAATTATAACCAGGACTAATCTAATTGGGAGGACTGTACCAGAAAGGAAGGAACCAATACAAGAACGAAAGGATTTAGTGACTAGTTGGATATGGGGTAAAGGTTAGGGGTGGGAAAGGAAGCTTTTGATTCATAAAGCTGTATTTTCACATATCTTATTTGTATCACAGCATTTGCCATAGAAGTATAAAGGGGTGATAATCTTCAAGTACCTCTGAAATTAGACACACATTGCTGACTCATCATCCACAAAAAAACATGGACAGGTGGGCTTGCAGTAGGCAAATGTTTTCAGGAAGTTCCTTTCTCCTAGGAAATGCCTCCCACACACATTCCAATAATCAAAGATTTCTTTATATTAACTATCCTGTTTAAAATGCAAATATATCATCCAAAGTTTTGTTTGGTTTGTTTTTAGAAATAAGTGTAGGGAATTTCCTGTTTGGAAAGTCTTTCCTACTCAGATCTGCATCTTCTTCTCTACTTAGTGTCTTAGAGAGTTTTCTGAGGTGATAAAAAGGTAAGTGACTTTTTCAGTGCTCCGGAGCTAATATATGTCTATCCAAGGTGAGACTTGTTCAGTTGTTTTTTGAGTTGTGTCTGACTCTTTGTGACCCCATCTGGGGTTTTCTTGAAGTAATTTGCCATATCCTTCTCTAGTTCATTTTATAGATGAGGAAACTCAGGCAAACAGGGTTAAGTGACTTGCCCAACGTCATACAGCTAGGGTCTGAGGCCAGATTTGAACTAAGGAAGATGTGTCTTCCTGTCTCCAGGCCCTGCATTCTATCCACTGTTATCACCTAGTTCTCTGAGGTGGGACTAAATTTGGTCCAGATCTTATTCATTCCAAGGCTAATTTTCTAACCGCTGTGCCATAGGCAATGTTTTAATCCAATATCATGCTTTATTGCTATGGACTAGGCA
Organism: Trichosurus vulpecula; assembly: GCF_011100635.1. Taxonomy (NCBI): domain Eukaryota; kingdom Metazoa; phylum Chordata; class Mammalia; order Diprotodontia; family Phalangeridae; genus Trichosurus; species Trichosurus vulpecula. The sequence goes on along the minus strand of NC_050577.1, from coordinate 47,284,950 downwards.
TTGTATAAATGGGACTTTTGGAAGGGAAAATAAAATTTTGGAGATGGCAGACAGCAAGTAGAAGCAGGAAAAAGGTACAAGTATGATGACTGCATGAGGACATTGGGAAGCTGAGGATTAAAAATACTATAATCATTTTATGTAGTGCCTACCATGTGCCAAGCTCTTTACAGATAGAACGACATCTGATCGTCCTAACAACCCTGTGAGGTAGGCACTACAGGTATTCCTTTACAGAGGAGGAAAATTGAAGAGAGATGAGGTGTCTTCCCAGGCTCATACAGGTAGCATCATCACTGGTGGGATCCGAAGCTGGGGCTCTTCCGATTCTAATTTTAAAGCACTTTCCTTTAGAAAACGCTGGCTCTGCATCACACCGCCATTGCTTGTTGAATAAACCTCTGTTGTGACAAAAATTTAATGTGCCTCTGAGTTCCTGTGCCACACGGGGTTATTTCATCTAAAAATAGATTCATGAGGTGATGCTGCTGGATGTTATTTCCTCTAAGACTCGGTTCCAAGGTCCTCCCAATTCTTCCATGATCTGACTCGCGGGTCGCCACTAGACACATGGGCGTTGTTTTGTCTCACGTGCACCCCATTAGAATGTAAACTCCCGGCGGGCAAGTCTGCTTTGGCTTCTGCTTTGCATCCTCCAGGGTTTGGCGCACGGTCAGGCTTCATGCATTTCTTTTTTTCCTCCCTCCCTTCCTTCCTCCTCCTCTTCTTTCTTATCCCTTCTTCCTTCTTTCCTTCCTTTCCTATTTCTTTTACCCCTTTCTTTCCCCAAGCCACTATAGGGACTTAATAATTGAATTTAATTCTTTAAAGTATGTGGTGCTCCTGCCCAAGGGCAGAGGATCGCGCGCAGGCGCAGTCCGGTGTTTCCCAGTGGCGGCGGCGCTCTTTTTGGCGCACGCGCACGCACAGACGCGGCGGTGTCCGAGGAAGGACAGGGTGAGGGAAGGAGTAGCTGCTTCCCTTTCCAGCGATCCTCCGGTCGAAGGCCCTGCGTCTGGAACGACACTCTGCACTGCTCTGCCGCCTGGCGGCTGCCGAAGGCGACTGAGGAGCTTCGCTTAATGGAAGCACTTCCTGCGCTCGCCCCGCCCACTGGCGGAGGCCGGGTTATATAAGGACGTCATTTCCGCCCGGGTTCCTTTTCCGCGCTGCCCCGAAGAGGGTTCCATACGGCGTTGTTCTCGGTTAGTGTCTACGGGCTCCTCGTTGCGTCCCCGCGGTTTCAGCCGCCGTGGGAAGGGGGAGAGGCCGGGGATGGGAGGCCGCAGAGGCCAGGGATAGGAGGCTGTAGGGGCCGGCGGGGCGGCGTGGGGGCCCAGCCCTGGCTGGAGCTGACGCCGCGCGGGCCCTAGGCCTCAGGGTGGCGGGCGCACGTGGCGGCTCGGTCGGGTCGGGTCCCCTCCCTTCCGCGGGCACGTTCGGGTGCGCGCCGCGGCCGGGACAGGCAGGAGGGCCGGCCCCGGCGGGGAGCCGCGCTGCGTCCTTGCTCTCCCGGGTTCCCCCCAGACATGGTCCAGGCTGGATCCTATGGCTGGGACCACCACTGGTCCAGGATCTCCTAGCCCCAGACACAGCGGAGCGAGGCCTGGGGCAGGGGACGGCGAGCACCCCACGTGCAGTGCAGCCTGGGACCCACGACTTGGAAAGCAGCTGCTGGCTCTCAGTACGAAAGAAACGTAATTTGTCGTGTTGTGTCGCTGAGGTTTCAGGGATAAGGGTTGGAGAACTCTCCGAAGATCTATATGTATATTTTAAAAATATGGGTAAATTCCTGGTGCACTACTTAAAACTAAAGGGTGTTTATTTGCATGGGGGAAACAGTTTTGACTTTGTGAATCTGCAGAGAACCATTGGTATCAACTGTCAGCAAACCCCATCCAATGTGCTTCTCTCTGCCCAGGCAGATAAATCAGGAAGGATTTGAACCCTGCACTTCCTGGTTTGGGGGTTGCTTTCTATATAAAGTATCTGTGCTTCTGTGTGGTAAAAACGAGCTTAGATGTTTCCAGAGATGGGTAAAACTGTACTGCTCAAGTTTGTGCTCTTAGGTTTATTGGGAAATTTGTGGGTCAATGAACAGGTAGAATGGATTTCTCAAAAGGCAGCCGACTGCCAGGGATTCTGATTGTTTTCTGCTGTTTCAGGTTTCCGTCGTAACTTTAAAGGGAAACTTTCACAATGTCCGGAGCCCTGGATGTCTTGCAGATGAAGGAGGAGGATGTCCTCAAATTTCTTGCTGCAGGAACCCATTTGGGTGGCACCAATTTGGACTTCCAGATGGAACAGTATATCTACAAAAGGAAGAGTGACGGTGTGTCTCTGACATTGAAATTTAGGTGGTGCATAGGTTGGGGAGCCTGCTCATTCCTGTTCCGGGCATTCAGTTTTACCCTGTTGTCAAGAAAGTAGCTGGGGCATTGATGCTCAAAGATGGCTTATGGAGGGAGGGGTCTGAGCTGTTTAGGCAATTCTGCAGGGTCCTGAAAAGAGCAGTAGTAGTAATAAATTAGCTCACTCTTAATAGAGTGCGAGGTGAGTGTATTTTCCCCATTTTGCAGATGAGGAAACTAAGGCTTAATCAAGTGACTTCTGATTATGGGGTAAGTAAATATTTATGAAGTGTAGGGTTTTGAACCAGGTTTTGTCCATATCTGTCATTCAGTAGGTGAAACCATTGTGTGTATTATTCATAGCAATTTAGGGATTCTCAAATTTTCAAGTTCAGCCTATGATAGGGCAACATATCTCACCACACTGTGGTTCATAAATGACCTTAATTTTATAAGTCATGTAATCACATGAAATCAATAATTTTTTTCAGTCTTGTCCTACTCTTTGCCTTTGTGACTTCGTGGACCATGCTGTTCATGGGGTTTTCTTGGCAAAGACACTGGAGTGGTTTGCCATTTCCTTCTCCAAAATAAAAATTTAGCATTTTGCAAAAGGAAAAAAAGGCATTGTAAATACAAGCATTCTTATGATTTATTCTTGATTTAATATAATTTTGGAATTGGTAAATTCATAGATAAGTGAACATCACTACATTTTTTTTAATCATATTTTTTGACCACATGGTCAAAAAATTGTTGTTGGGAACATTTATTTAGTGTCTGCTATGTGCCTGGGCTAGTACTGATTTGATCCTCAGTCCTGTCAGGTGGGTGCTGTTATAATCCCTGTTTTATATTTGAGGAAACTGAGGCAGTTGGGTTAAGTAACTTTGGCCAGGGTTATATAGCTGGTAAGTATGAGGCTGTATTTGAATGAAGGTCTTTCTGACTCCGGGCCCCATATTTAATAGCTGTTGCAGTAGCTTTTTAGAAATAGTGAATTTTTCCTCTTTTGAATCCCTTGAAATAGTTTGAGATGAATTATAAAAGCATGTAACTGTGACCATAAGAGATTTGCAGTTATCACAAAGGCATTGAACATAACAGAAGAAGCCACTTTACAACTAATCCAGGTGATCAAATTATGCACGAGGTTGTTAGAAGTAGGAACACAAGCAAAAGACTTTACTGCTTGGTTACTTCTACTCTGCACATTATTAAAACCCAGAGTTTTAGGCCAGTTTTGGGCCAATGAACTTCTGAGTGTCGGAAGTGTGCTACAGTATGTTGGCAGGATTTTCGCTAACACCAGTAGAGCTTGCCTCTGTGACTGGAGTTTGATAGTAGTCACTGCCACATGTCTGATTTCAGATGGTGTTCTTACGGTTACATTTAAGTTGTTGGTTTTGAGAACTTGGTTCTTCCCACTGTAGGTATCTACATCATTAACTTGAAGAGAACTTGGGAAAAGCTTTTGCTGGCAGCTCGTGCTATTGTTGCCATTGAAAACCCAGCCGATGTTAGTGTCATCTCCTCCAGGAACACTGGCCAGGTATGTGGGGCTCATGCTGATAAGTCACATTAATTGTTTGATCTTCACAAGGCATTGGTGCAGATGAAGTGACTGAGGCTGACAGATCGGAACATATCACTGGAGTGCTAGTCCAGCACTCTTGCATGACCAGGGTCCTTTAGGTGGGCCAGAGATAGCTGGGAGTCTGGAGGTACACACAGGGTGTCCATTGCTTTTACTTGTTGCTCAGTTATTGGTGTCCGGTTAATTTATAATTTTGCTGTCATGGAACTGTTTCAGTCTAATGAGTGATAAAGTCGAGAGTAAATATGAAAAGATGAGCTAATAAAATGTAAATACAAAGAATTTGGCTGGTGCTTTCTTAAATAATACATGTTCCAAAACAAGTTCAGAGCCAGGCCCATTCCATCTTCAAGGTGTCTAAAGGCTAATTACAAAACTGAAGAGTTAGCTTACTGTAGAATGGGGGGAAAATAAGTTTATATTGTTGGTGCCCTCACTGTTGACCTCATTAATGTTATGTAGTAACTGGTATAAGTTGCATATAAAAGTCAGAGTTGGAGCCAATATGAGACCCATATAAGAAAATTTACTGTATGCATTTGTTTCAGTCTAGAGACAAATGATGTTAACAAAACTCCCCAAAAGAAACCTTAGGAAGCTTAGTTCTGATTTAATTGAAACATGAAAAAGTTGAGAAATTCATCACTGCTTGTTTTTGTACTTAGAGATTTTCTCAGGAATATATTCTTGGGTATGAGGCTTTAAAAAAAATAGCCTGTTTTTGTAAGCATTTATTCTAAAAGGCCTCCTTTCCCAATAGAACAGTTTAGAAAACCACAGTAACTACAGTCCAGCAAAACAAATACCTTGGTCTCTGGATTTTAAGTCCATTGCCTCAGGTAGGATGTGGGTGGTATGATTAATATTCAGTCCTGGGGACTTGAGGTTTATTGAGTTAAGTTTTTCTCTAATGTTATCATTGTATAGGTCAGGGCTGTCCAACCTTAGGTTTTATTGAAACAGTAGACAATATATCTTGATTTGCCATTTTAGTGAGAGCTCTATGGTAGCTTGACTTGTTTATTAAAGCATTTATGTGAATTTCTATGCTTGTAGGCGGGCTGCATTTTGGACAGCCTTGGCATAGATTGTTCTTGTTCTGCTTGCTTCACTCTGCAGCATTTCATAGGGGTCTTCCTCTGAAACTGTCCATTTTGTCATTTAGGGCCTAGTAATGGAAAGGGTCATTTTCTACATAATGATGGGAAACATGTCATTTAGGGCATAATAAAGGAGAGTTTGAAATTGATTACCAAAGAGAGAAGCTTATGCTAAGTGGGTATGTGCATGGAGGAATTGATGGATCACTATCTTCTCTGTCCTTGATGGGGGAATGTAGTTCAGTTCTCTTGTAACCCTTTGGTTCTTTTGTCTTCAGCGAGCTGTTCTGAAATTTGCTGCTGCCACTGGCGCTACACCTATTGCTGGACGTTTCACACCGGGCACCTTCACTAACCAGATTCAGGCAGCTTTCAGGGAGCCTCGCCTCTTGGTGGTCACTGATCCTCGGGCAGATCACCAGCCTCTGACTGAAGCATCGTATGTTAACCTCCCAACCATTGCACTGTGCAACACAGACTCTCCACTTCGCTATGTGGATATTGCCATTCCATGTAACAACAAGGTATTGGCTAGGATCTTGCCATCACCTTTTTTTTCCCCCAGTTTGGTCTTGGGGAGAAGGGAAGGGAATATCCATTTATACATTGTGGCTACAGTGTGCCAGGCACTGTGCTAAGCTCTTTACAAATCATCTCATTTGATCTTTGGCCTTGAATTAGCTCTTGGAAAGAGGTCATTGGGTGACATTTTGCACACTGTTAGAGCTTGGAGCTGAGGCCATTTGCTGGCCGATGAACTCACAAGTGTAGGTTGTGTGCTATATTAATGGCAGGTTTTTCGCTAACACCACAAGGGCCTTTGTGGTCCAATGAGTGGAGTTTGATAGTATTCCGTGCCACAGACAATTAAGACACTTGTAAGAGAAAAGTTCCAAAGGAATAAAGAACTGAAATAGACCTAGAGGAGGTTTCAGGCAACTTCAAATTGATATATCAGGACCCAGGGATTCAAGAGGTACCCAGCTTCTGGGCATAATAAAGGCTTTTTTCTGCACCTTTTACTCTTCCTTCCTCCTTTATGCCTGTGTAATTTCTTAGCCTCTGCTGTTATTAAAGATGTTTCTTATCCTGACTTTATGAATTTGCAGATGGATAGCAGATCGGTTTAAGGTTCTCTGAGAGGTCCTTTGTGTACCTCAGAGCTTTGAGACAAACCACAGGTAGATGTCACACATTTTGATTTTGTTGTGGAAGCTAGAGAAAGTATGACAGTGGCAATTATGAAATGAGGGCACTGCCACAATATTTGCATGATTCTATTCAACAGTTGTGATTTTTGCAGGGGGCTCACTCAGTGGGTCTGATGTGGTGGATGCTGGCCCGTGAAGTCCTGCGTATGCGTGGTACCATCTCTCGTGAACACCCGTGGGAGGTTATGCCTGATCTTTACTTCTACAGGGATCCAGAGGAGGTAATTTGGTCATCTTCCGTATTGAAGTGGATGGACCCTTGTTGAAAGTAGTTTGTGTTTAATGTGGGCATAGTTGGGTCCTATAGCTTACTGTGAACAGGAGTAATTTTTTGGAATTAAGAAAAGTACCACGTTGTGTTGTTTAACAGTAATTGGCTAGCATGTAAAATGTTGTGTGCATGTTCCACGTTTTTAACCAGATTGAAAAGGAAGAGCAGGCCGCAGCTGAGAAGGCAGTGACAAAGGAAGAGTTTCAGGGTGAATGGACCGCACCTGCCCCAGAATTCACTGCTACTCAGCCGGAGGTGGCGGATTGGTCTGAGGGAGTACAGGTGCCATCTGTGCCCATTCAGCAGTTCCCCACCGGTAAGTGTTGGGGTTAAAGAGCATCATAATTAGTGTATTAGGACATGGAGAATGGGGAACCTTGATCCTGCTGTGCTTAGGATAACATGTGAAGTGAATCCTACCAGGCGTGTTGGTAACACAATGGGTATTTCCCTGAGTTGGGGGGAGTAGTTGACTTTGTTGAAGAGATTTAGAAAATGTTGTCATTGAAATATGTGCTCTCGCAGGGTATTTTTCTTTAGAGAACTGTTTGTTAAACTAAAAGGCAAGTGAGGTAGGGGAGATGCTCTTTGGGAACAGGCTCATGAGCTTTTTTTTTTTTTTTTCTCTATTTTTAGAAGATTGGAGTGCTCAGCCGGCTACTGAGGACTGGTCTGCGGCTCCTACTGCTCAGGCCACTGAATGGGTAGGAACTACCACAGAGTGGTCTTAAGTTTTGCCCCAGATGCTCTAATAGTGTTGGAAAAATGCTGATGGAAAATAAACATTGGTTTCTTACATTCTTGGTGTCATTTCATCCTTTATATTCATTTACCATTTTTTGCTCCCAAGTTTTTGCACTTTAGGAAGAATCTTTCTGAAACTTTGTCCATCCGTCTTAGAGCAGTTTGTAAGACTTAGTGGTATCCCCTTGGTATTTCTTAATTTGGCACAGGATTCACAGTAAGGTGTTTTTATTGAATGATTTGAGGAGACTTGGTGCCAGAGAGATTTAGGAGTCTGGCGTGGACATGAGCAGCAGCTTCAGTGTAATTAGGGTGTAGATTTAATGCTCTTTGAGCCACTTTTCCAACCTTCATGCTTTTATATTACTCTGGACCAAAGATTGAGTGAAGCATCTTGATAATGGGATTTAGTGAATTTATAACTGCTTCAAATCTGAAAAGGAGTCCTTTAGAGTCAACCTAACTCTTCTTCACTTATCAAAGCGCTCAGTACAGTGTGCCTGAGTCAGTAGATGCCACCTGAAGCCTTGCTGGTTTTAGGAATATCAGCTTGTCCATGGCCTGGGTCCCCTTGGGATTTTCCCAGAATACCAGAAGTTAATACCTGATGACCAGCCATAGTTAGTGGCTCCTGCCCACAATCCGTTTCCTTTCAGGGAATTGTGGGGAAATATGCCCACCTAGCAAAAGGCATGTTTGTTACAGGCACTTATTTCAATGTGTGCTTTTTGGAAAGGGCTGGGGGGGGGAGGATGTTCAAGCCCAAGTTGTGGTTGCTGGTACAAATTGGTTTAAAAAATTGCTTATGAACCATTTCAAAAATGAGAGTTTTAGAAGCTTTTGGTTTCCTGTAGTCTTAGCTTTTTGTACCATGGATCCCCTTGTTTGGCTCTGAAGCTGATGTACCTCTTCAATGTTTTAATGCTTAAAAGGATTATAATGAAGACCCACTAGATCCTGAAATAATTACCAAGGTATTAAAAAGCGAAAGTTCACAGTTAAAAGACCAAAGCAAGAACTGGTATGGACCAGGAAACACTTTGGAAAGCTTTCAGTTTTTGTGGGCAGTAGAAGGGACCCTGGAGATCCTGGCACAGCCAGGTGGGTGTAGTGAATGGAGTCAGGGAGTCAGGGTGGGCACTCACAGCTCTGGCATTCTGGGCAATTCTCTTGGTTTCTCTGTCTTAAGTTTCCCAGTCTGTAAAATGGTGATAGGCACTGCCCACTAGGGTTATGAAGATCAGTTGGAAAATCACTTTGCAAGCCTTAACATGAGCTCTAAATGCCAGCCTAGCCTATTCAGAGGAGAAAAGCCCTGAAAACTGGTGGCTTCAGGAAGTATTGGATGACCCCAAGTGGTGTTTGTACATAAACCATGGACATGGGGGAGACATGAGCTGTTGGGATTTTGAAGCAGAAAGTGGAGAAAAAAGTTTTTACTCATAACCTAACTAAAGTGGCTTTTAATGCCATATCTGTAAAAGTGTAATGGTAGGAAGAGAGGCCTGTGGAGGACATTTTCTCAGTCTCTTCAGTTCATTTGCTGTTCCATGTCCGAAAACATGGTTGCAGGCTCTGTTTGGCATGGAATCCATGAGCAGTTTGTAGGATACCAAATCCATATAGTGTAAAACACATCAGAAAACTGAAAGCACTCCAAATATCCTGGCAAAACTCGATTCTTGAAAGATTTAGGAGTCCAAGGGTGTTAAATATAATGGCATCTGAAATTAGGTTGCTGGTTGTATAACTGCAAAATGTGTACTTGGAGTCAGGAGGCATCTGCTTTCTCATCTGTAAAATGGGAATAGTAACAGAATATGTCCCAGGGTTACTGTGAGGACCAAATACGAAGTAAAGCAAACCTTAAAATACTATAGAAATAGTAGCCAGTATTATTAGAGGCTATCGGTGGCCGCTAGGTGGCGCCATAGTGCATAGTGTGCTGAGCCTGGAGTCAGCAAGACACCTTCCTGAGTTTCAATCTGGCCTTAGAAATGGATTAGTTGTGTGATCCTGGGCACATCATTTAACCCTGCTTGCCTCAGTTTCCTCATCTGTAAAATGAACTGGAGTGAAAAAAAAAGAGCTACAAGCACCAAAGTGGGGTCCCAAGATTTTTCAAAACAGGCATCTAAACCCAGTTGAAAAAATTGTAGGCATCATAGAAATCTCAAAGCATCATGTTAATTATTGTCAGACGAAAAAAGAGCCTACTAATTTGAATCTAATTCATACATGAACATTTAAACAACAGTTTGTTTACATGCTGCTTTAAGGTTCCCATACTCCATTATATACATTATATAATTTGAGCCTCACCACAACTGATTATTATTATTATTAATTACTAAGCTCATGTTATTTTCCCCATTTTTTGGAAGAGAAAAACTGAAGCTCAGACAAGGGACTTGCCCAGGGTCACCCAACTGGGGTACCTAAGGTTGGTTCCTAGACCAGCACTACCCATTTTACTCCGTTGCCTGGCAACACAATCCTCAGCCCTGAACTGTCTGAATTACTTTCCAGTCTCCTAGTTCTTTGACCTTTTATTTCAATACGCTTGTAATGTCCTTTTTTTTTATTCTTTTAGTCAACTCTTAAAAATCAGGAGACGATCCCTGAGTTTATAGTTTAAAAAAATTACAATATTTATTATGAAACATATCAGCCTCCATTTTTTTCAAGTAGTGGCAATATAAAAATTATTTTTTAACAGATCATTAATGCTAAATTAATGATTAAACATGCAACATAAACAGTAATAATCTAGGAAACTAGTTACATGCAATAATATGAAATAATTATATGCAGTCATGTAATAGTTATATGCAATTACATCTATCAAATATAAATAAAATAGGCAAATCAATTATTAAACTACTATTCTAGGAGCAAATACAGTGAATGAAACAATTCTTACTTGATGGGGGGTGGGAGGAAGGGGGGTTGAAAATGAGAAAAATATAGGAAAGAAAAATGCAAAATCCTAGCTGTAAGTCCCCACTTGCAGTGGGTTTGTTTTAGGGTTGACCTTGTGTAGCCAAGGTGGGGTGATCTTTCTACCTGTTACTAGCTCATTTTCCTTGTTGGTCTCAAAACAATCAAGGGGCATATTTGGATATTTCCTTGTTAATTATTTAAGTTGCAACACTTCTCATTAATTCTGAGTCCCTACCCTAGTTTATTTAATAAAGATACTTTATAAAAAAGCCCATTTATTTCAGAATTAAAAAAAAAAAACTGGAGAAATTTCCCATAGGATTTTACTTATATATCATCTATGCCTGTATCTCAATGTTTCTTCTGCCTCCCATCCTCCCACTTAAATAAACATCAAGGTTAACAGTGTAACCAACAATGACACAGACAGGACTATTTTACAGTATGCGGTTCTTGAGAAATATCACACCCCAAATCTCCTTTAACCATCATGACAGTTGCTAATTTCTCCTTTCTGCAAATGTAGTCCTGCCATTTAGTTCTCTCAAGAGTACCAAAATCCCTTCTCAACAAGTATTTTCTTTGCAAGATAAACTTTATGTTCTTAACAAATAAGTTCTCTTTCTCTGTTTTCTCTATATTTTCTTCAGCTGTTAAGGTCAACAGTCACCTTCAGAACAATGGTTAAACTCTGTCTCATAGAAATACAGTTAAACACTGTCCAAGGTCCTGTTGCCTCTTAATGAGCCACTAGACTAATAACAGTTATCATTTGTGGGAGAGCCTGTGGAAGTTGGTGTTAAGTAATCATATTCTCTGTGTGTGTGTGTGTGTCTGTAGTTGAGCCATTTCAGTCATGTCCAACTCTTCATGACCCTGTTTGGGATTTTCTTGGCAAAGATATAGGAGTGGTTTGCCATTTCCTTCTCCAGCTCATTTGACAGATGAGGAAACTGAGGCAAACAGGGTGAAGTGACTTGCCCAGGGTCACGTAGCTAGTAAGGGTCTGAGCCTGGATTTAAACTCATGAAGACAAGTCTTCCTTATTCCCAACCTGACAATCTATCCACTTCACCATATACCTGTATATAGCTATATCTGTAGATATCTCTATATCTGTATCTATTTATGAATTTTTTTTTGGGGGGGGCACAGAGAGATAAAGTGTAAGGAAAAACTTCAGCTGGATTGGCCCTATAGTGAAATGCCTTGGAAGCACTCAGTCTTCTGTTACTAGAAAGTGTTCAAGCAGAAACTGAATTTGTGTTTATCTGGAATGTTATGATGGAGGTTATCATCCAAGCATGGGTTGCCCAGACAGCCTCTGATGTCTCTTCTCTAACTCGTGACGCAGAACAAGTGGTCCCTTTTCACATGAAGGAGATCAGTTTTGGGGATCTCGCAAAGACGTGGTTGAGCCACCTAGGGAAATGCTGAGCTTTGCTTGGCCTTGATTCCCGGAGAGGGTCTTCAGTTCTCTTGAAAGAATCAGTCTAGCAATAAACAAACACTAAAGAGGGTTATTAGAAGGCACATAAGCCACAGGAAGGAATTTGTATATACTGAGGGCTAGCAGAGAATAGTTATAGTGACATTCCTCACCCTCTGCCTTTTTCCCCTGCAAAGATGCAGTTACAAAGCCCACAAAATATAACAACTCATGAGTTATGAGTTGACACCGTTGAGGCAGATCCCTCCCATATACTCTACTGTCATGCGTCCTGGGACAGGCACAATGCCAGCTTTTCTCTTCTCTTCTTGCTCCACAGGAGCAAGTAGGGAGTTGGGGTGAGAAGGAGTCTTGGAGAGTGAGTTCAGGCCTTAGGGAGATGAAGCATAGCCAAACTCCTTCCAAAAATGGTGGTCTCGGGGAGGAATTTCCCAATGAGGAGAACAGGACCAAAGGTTGGACTTCCTTATTGGGATAGTGATTTTTCCATCCCTGAAATTATTTAAGCAGTAGGTGGCTGATGACTTGTCAGTGATGCAGCAAAGGGGTTTATTTTTGGAGGGGAGCAGGGCTGGACTAGCTAGACCCCTATGGTCCTCTGCAGTTCCGTAATTATATGGCCCTAGCTTTAGGCCAAGGATGACAAGGCAGAGGTGGTGGTGGTGGTGGTGGAGGGGGGGGAACATCCGCCATGAAGAAAGGTCATAATTTGTAGTATTCCCTTGATCAGGATATTTAGTAATTCAGGACATTCAATGCCCAGAGAACTGGGATTGGATGTGCTCCTTGTGGTCATCTTTTGTGGAGAGAGTTCGAAAGATTGCTCTACAGAAGGAGAGTCCTTGGCTTCCATATTGTGCCGATGGATTGGCCTGTATGGATGTTGTCTTGGAAAGGTCACTGACTGTTTTATAGTTCACGTGTTTTTGGATCTGAGATGGGAAACCTGTAGAGATCCTCTACAAATATCCAGGGTGGTGGTAGTAGTGGTGGCAGTAGTAGCTGCATTAGTAATAATAATGATAATAGCTCACATTTACATAACTCTTTGTGATTTGCAAAAGCGCTTTACATTTATTATTTCATTTAATCCTTTCAATACACCGATAAGCCAAGCACTATTATCATCTCCATTTACAGATGGATAAACTGACACTGAGCGAAGCTAAGTGATTGGCCCAGGGCCACCAAGTTAGTGAGTATATGAGACCAGATTTGAACTCAGAGTTTCCTCCTGCTAAATCTAGAACCTTATCTCTCCACAGTGCCACCCTTGCTGACCCCAAATCCAACACTCTGTATACCATTCTGCTGTATCTAATAGGGATCAGATTCTCTCCTGATTTCAAGAAGGGGTAGAGAGATGGTGTATGGGGTGCCTTCCCAAGGGGACTTAGTTTTCGTATTTGTTATTCAGTCATGTCAGACTCTTCATGACCCCATTTTGGGTGTTCTTGGCAGAGATACTGGAGTACTTTGCCATTTTCTTCTCTATCTCATTTTACAGATGAGAAAACTGAGACAACCAAGGTTAAGTGACTTGCCCAAGGATACATGGCTGGTAAGTGTCTGAGGCTGGATTTGGACCCAAATCTCTCCAACTCTAGGCCTGGCAATCTATCTGCCGTTCCACATGGCTGACCTTATACTTGAGCATAAATGCCATTCAGTAGGGGTGATTTGGGTTGTAAATACATTGATTTCCACAATCTCAGACAACAAAGCTACTCCTTTTGAGATTTTCCTTGGAGATCCAGAGTTTAACCTTAAATTACAGGTTTTTTTTATTTACAAATTTCTGGGAGCTATGAATCTGAAGTTTCTCCAAAGTTACTTTTCCTCCCGATTTCCTTTTTCCCCTAAATGGCAGTCATATGCCTTATTCAATATAAGGCAACATTCTTGTGTATAGGTACAATAGGTGTTTACCTAAAGGGTATGATTTCAGGCCAGGGATCCAGGAAGCTTCCTCTGCTTCCTCCAAAAAGTAACTCAATGCCTAAAATGACTCCTACAGCTTTAAGTTTTAATCCTTTTAAGCATTAAGCTTTCTTTGAGGGGTGGGGTGGGGGGAATGTAGAAGGAGCAGGGTCTGAAGATAAACTTTGCTTGCTTCACAGTGTTCTGTCTTGATTAGAAGCTGGGAAGGTGGGCAGGCAGTATGGTGCAGTGGTTAGAGTTTTGGTTTGTTGGTTTGCTTTTTCTTAAAGTGTCAGAGGACTGCCTTGAATCCCAGCTCTGCCACCCACTGGCTGTTTGACTTTGGGCAAGTTTCTTAAACTGTCTGGACCTTTGTTTCTTCATCTGTGAAATGATGGGGTTCATTAGATCATAAGTGTTAACCTAAGCACTGGCCAAGCCAAACTCTCCAGTAAAATCTGGACTAGATTAAAATGTAATTGGAAAATGTTTAACAAAATAAATAAAAGTACAATACAACATAGGTAATGTGAACTTGTGGCTTTCTATGTAAACATTCAGCTCACAGTTTGACAACATTGATTTAGATTGTCCAAGCTTAGATTCTGTGATTTCCAAGAGCCCAGTGGGAAGGAGAAATGGTTTCCATCATTATCTTTGCAGCTTTTGATCCTGGTCAGCAGAGGGTGCTGTGAGCCCATTTTTAATCTAAGGTTTGTACCCTGTGGGCACTTCTGAGCAGGTAGTCGGGGAAGTAGGAGAAAACCTCATGTTGGAAGTTACAATAAAAATGATGGTGAGGATTTTGGTAGGAATACTTCGTATCTGCACGTTGCTGTTTTCAAAGCACGCTTGTACCAGTTATCTTACTTGGTCTGCACATCAATCCTGTATGGCAGAGGAGAGAAACTATGGTTATTTTCATGTTTGCAGATGAAGAAACTGAGGAACAGAGGAATTGAGAGACAGTGGTGTAGTGCGGATGGGAACTGAGGTTTTCTGATACCAGTGTCCTTTCTTTTTGTTATTATTGAGTTGTTTTTAGTTGTGTCTGACTCTCCGTGACCCCACAGATAAAAATTCTGTGGGATTTTCATGGCAAAGACCCTGGAGTAGTTGGCCATTTCCTTCTCCAGCATGTCCCTCTTTTACAGATGAGGAACTGAGGCGAATAGGGGTTGTGTCTTTGCCACCACCCCACAGCTAGTAAGTGTCTGAGGCCAGATTTGAACTCAGATCTTCCTGACTCCAGGCCTAGTGCTCTAGCCACTGCACCACCTAACTGCCCCAGCGTTCCTTCTACCATTTCTTTGATCTTGGATTCATTCCTTAACCATGCTGCTGAGAAGAGCATATTGACTTTATTTGACCTCTTCCTAGTTTTAGAGGGTTAGTTCAATCCTCCGATTTTACTGAAAAGGGAACTGAGTCCAGATAACTGAAGTGCTTTGACTTAAGATAGTAGGTGTCTATGGCAAAATTTGAACTCTCGATCTCTGTCTCTAAACCCAGTACTGGTTTCTATGGCAACTCACCTCTACCCTACAAGAGCCATGGGTAAGAGGAAAACATCTTTGCCCAGATGAATAAAGCAGAGTAGTTGATCACACTGAACCTTCCCAGAGATGCTGAGACACTAGCTTTTTAACAAAGAAACAGTCCTCAGATAGGACATCTGTAGGCTTTCACACGCCCCGAGTAAATCAGTTGTCCGGCTCCCAGATACATGCCAAGTAAATTAAATATATGGCCCTTGACATGGCAAAGACTATCATCGTCTCTTTAAGGCTCTGAGTTACAAGCTGTGGAAATGATCTCCTGTAGGGACATTCTTTAATTAGAGAAATGACATTTTATTTCAAGGTTTGCATCCCGTGGCAGTGACTGGAATGGTAATAATGCCGATGTTATTAGGAGGCATCATTGCATTGGAAAATATGCCTGCTTAGATGGTAAGCAGCTATCATTCTGAGGGAAAACAAATTCACATCTTATTAAGGCCTAATTGGATTGTGAATGTCGCCTGCTTCCCTGAGCTTTTCTCTGTGCCTGACCTTTGACTGCTTTGCCTGGCTTCCCCGGCTTTCAGACAGGCTGAGGACATGGGCTGCCTCACCAAGGCTGACCACAGACCCCCTCCTAAGTGCAGGAGGAGGCATGGCTTTAGGATGGGCTTTGGAAGCCTGGTTTCTCTAGCTTGAGATCAGTTCCCTGCAGAGTTAGCATGTATGATCAATTTCACCAACCACTTATGAAGCTCTTGCTTTGTGCAGAGCATGGTACCAGGGACGGGGTTCATGTGTCAATATTTCAATGGCTTCATGACCTTGATGATATTGATGTGTCTTTCAGCAGGGCCAATGGCAACCCATCGCTGTCTTCTCATTCTTTGTGGCTCTTATCCCTGTCCCCCTAGAGATGCTCTGTAGAGAAGCTTCCAGATGTGCTGAAACCCTTCTGCCAGCCCCCCAGATGTGCTGGAGCCCTTCCTCTAGCCCCCCAGATGTATTTGAGTCCTTTTTCTAGGTCTCTTAATATTATGTCTCCTCTCCCCCCCCCCCCCCCCCCCAGTGTGACAATGTGGCTATCCTGGCATTATTCCTTGCTACTGCTACCTCACCATCTCACCTCCTGTTCCCATGATATTTTTAACATCACTTCCAGGGCACTAGTCACTGTCTATAATTTGGTAGAATTTACTTACTAGCTCTCTCCTTGTATTTCTCCATTGCCCTTGGGGTAACCTGCATTTGCTGGGGGGAGGAACAAGGATTAAATAAGACATAATTACCACTCTCGTGGAGCTCTAAGCTAACAAGGGAATACAATACGTATACAAATAACTGTAATTAAAAAAATGCACAAAGGGAACATATTCAATATTTATTCTTCTAGTTGATGTTATTAATTTAAAGATTTAACTATCAATAATCACAAACATTTCAAGACACAAAGAACTTCTAAATTTATGTAAACTTTTACCACATGCAGCGTCTAAATATGTTCATACAGAGGGTGTCCCAAAAGTCTTAGTGCAGTTTTGAGCTCTATATCTAGAGATGTACACATGTATATGTGTATATATACACATAAATATATACACGTGTACGTACATATGTATACACACAGCGTCTGGAACATAGTAGGTGGTTAATAAATTTTTGATGGGTTGAGGGGCCTTTTGATATCTGCAGTCATGTGATAAATCAGTCTTTGGGGGCAGCTGGGTGCCGCACACCCCGTGGTGGTGAGTCCCAGGCTTGTCTCTGCCTCTAACTCTCTGCATTTCAGTTGTCTCTGTGAAGTGGAGATAACGGAACACTCTGTCCCACTTCATTGGGACATGAGGAACTTGGAGCCAAACTGGCAGCTTCTTAAGGCAAAGTCCTCTGACAAAGGCCAAGCCATAATTGGTTTGACTCTGGGCCAGATTTTGGACCCAGTTTTCTCCCAAGGATGTAAGGATGCGCTTGCCTCTTTGGTAGCCCCCATCCAGCCTTTTCCTACTTTTTGGGGGTGCGGTACATGTGCCGCTCTGTTATCTAGGTGAATTGGAGGTCTGCTTCACCTTGGCAGGGTCAGGGGCTCATCTCTTTCTACTTTTAAATCTTTTTAAAATCCTCTTTCATTTGTGCAGCTAGGTGATGCAGTGGATAGAGTGCCGGTTCTGGAGTTAGGAAGACTCGACTTACTGAATCCAAATCTGGCCTCAGATACTTACCTGCTGGGTGATGCTGGACAAGTCACTTAACCCTGTTTGCCTTAGTTTCCTCATCTGTAAAAATGAGCTGGAGAAGGAAATGGCAAACTGCTCCAGTATCTTTGCCAAGAAAACCCCAAATGGGGTCATGAAGAGTGAGACACAACTGAAAAAAAATAAATAGAAACCCTATCTCTACCCTACACATTGAACACTTCCTTAAAACAACAACAACAGCAAATCCCAATGAAAAACACCTGGTACAATGCCTACACCTGGGGAGGCATGCCCTATTCTGCCCTAGTGGTCCCCCGCCACCCTGCTCTGAGGAAGAAGGTAAGGTAAGTTATCTGCTTTCTGGGACCATCTGTGGCTTTCCGGTTACTCAGAATTTGACTTCTAGTGATCTTTTCATTTTTACTGTTGCAGTCATTTTGTGTGTCATTCTTGGTTCTCTCTAATTCTGCCCTTCACCAGCTCATGCATATCTTGCTTTGTTCCTCTGGATTTCTCATGTTCCACAACTTACCTTCAAATAAGCTCTTGTGGTGGGCAAGATGGCACCAGTGCCAACTGGTGATTTAGGAATTTCAGCTGATTAAGAGAGCAAGGTCTCTGCCCCTCTGTTAGCTGAACAGAATAGCCAAAGATGGTTTGTAACTTTGACCCCAAAGGACCTCTCCCAAGGATGAGACATGGTCTGTCAAATGAAAGAGAATATATTCTTTAACATGACTGTTTTATCAGTCATTGAGATAAATGGCACATGCATGATTTACTTTGGAGCAACTGTGCCCAAAATTCTTGATGTTTTGGGGAGATAGGAAGTTCCATCAGGAAGAACATTAGGTAGGTGGGGGAGGGGAAAGAAATAAGCATTTATCTAGTGTCTACTATGTTCCAGGCACTGTGCTATTGTTGTTCAGGCATTTCAGTGGTGCCTGACTCTTCATGGCCCCATTTGGGGTTTTCTTGGCAAGGAAACTTGGAATGGTTTGTCATTTCCTTCTCCAGTTCATTTTACAGCTGAGGAAACTGAGGCAAACAGTGTTAAGTGACTTGCCCGGGGTCACACAGCTAGTTGGTATTTAAGACTGGATTTGAACTCAGGAAGAGTGTTCCTAACTCCAGGCCTGGCATTTCCTAGAGAGAGGCAGTGTGCTAAATGTATCACAAATATTATCTCATTTGATTCTATCAGGTAGAAGCTGTCCTTATCTCCATTTTGCAGGTGAGGAAACTGAGGAAGATGGAAGGCTAAGTGATTTGCCCAGAGTCACATAGTTAGAAGTGTCTGAGGTAGGATTTTAACTCAGGGTTTCCTGACTGCAGGCTCAGTGCTGTATCTACTGTGCCACCAAGCTGCCTAAAATATAGACTGAAGAGAGTCAGACCATATGATGCATTGGGAAAAGCACAGACTTTAGAGACAGAGAATGTGGGTCTAAATCCTCTTATTACTAGTGTGATTTTGGGCTACCTAACCTACCTGAGCCTCAGTTTCTTTATTTGTAAAATGAAGAGATTGGACTAGATAGTTTCTAAGGTCCTTCCAGCTCTAACCTATGAGTCTGTGATCTAGTCCCCGTTCTAGTATGATGTTGCTATAGGTCACCTAGGCTGCCACATGCCAGTGATCCCTGATAACTGGGAGGGTGCTCTCTGCACTATGTCTGGTGAGTATCTGGGAGTGGGGAGGGGCACCAGGCTGCCTAGGAATGGGAATGAACTGACTCAGGTTGGAAATGAAGCTGCTCAAACCCCCTGAGTCAATCACTGGGGGGTGTGGGGGTGTGGGTGTCAAGCCCATGAATGGCCCCTGGACTTCAAGACTGGGCAAGATAGGGAGACCCAGTCTCAGAACAAGCACACAAATAAACAACACTATAATTTTACCTCTCTGGACCTGATTTTTCTTACATGTAAAAACATGGGAAAGATAATGCCCTCCATCCCTATCTCACAAGAGGTTTTTGATGGATAAAATAAGGTAGCAGATTGGAAAATGCTGTTTTTAAAAGGGAAGGTGCCCTTCAGGTGCTGGGTAGCATTACTATTATGCTACTGCATGAACTTCCTGTTTTGATGGAGAGTCTCAGACCAGACAGTTAGAGGGGGATTAAGACTTGTTAATGGAGACACAACCTTATGGAGGCCAATTAGTGAGACCCTGGAGGGAACCACAGGGAATTGGCTTTTTAGCAGTCTTGCAAGGAAGACATTTGAAATGACTCAGCTGGAGGGGAAGATTTTTGGAGATCTGCTATATGATGCTGGTGCAGCTGATTACAAATTGGTGATGCAAATGGTAGGGGGTGGGGG
Organism: Trichosurus vulpecula; assembly: GCF_011100635.1. Taxonomy (NCBI): domain Eukaryota; kingdom Metazoa; phylum Chordata; class Mammalia; order Diprotodontia; family Phalangeridae; genus Trichosurus; species Trichosurus vulpecula. The sequence goes on along the minus strand of NC_050577.1, from coordinate 47,265,341 downwards.
GTGTGAGCCAAAATTCTTAGAAGTGAGGTTTTTATTAGAGTTATAGAGTTATATACATTATACCTAATAGGATATAGTGAAGAATTGATTGTATTTTTTTATCATCCTGGTATGTCTTTACTAAGGTAGGTTACAGTAGTAAATACAGAAAAAAAGTGTCCCAAACTCCCAATTAATGGGGAGAAGGGAAATTCTGGTTGACTGAATTTTCTTGTGAACTATTCATTCATCAGAAATCTTTGTTGAAATTCTTTCTAAAGTTTATTAATCTGCTTTCCTGACTTAGTAAGTACAGTATATTGAATTTATTCTTATTGATTGGTACAGTAGTAGTTAGGACACTGTATTTGGAGTCAGCTGACTTGGGTTCATGACCCATCTCTGGTATTTACTACCTATGTATCCTTGGAGAAGTCATTTGCCATATTTGGGCTTTAATTTGCTCATTCGTGCAAGGAAGAGAGAGGAGGAAATGACCTCTAAACCTATAACCCCATGAACATCCTTATTAAAAAAAACAAACTGGATTGAAGTTGTACTAACTCCATGACAAAGATGGAGGTTTTTTTTTTCTCTTTTTAAACTGAATTCCTGGAATCAGATTGTTTTCTTGCCATTGCCATCTGCTTCTTTTTCTTAAAACTCAAGGATGATGTAATTCCCATTCATTGAGGGTATGGCAGCAGTTGGGCTTTTGGATAATTGAAGTTTTACTACACTGAAGTCACCTGGGACTTTTTCCTCCGAAATCTTTCATACCCTTATTTTTTTAAGCATGGCATTAAAAACATGGAACCTGCCTTGAGCTAGAATGGAGAACATGGAAAGAGAGAAGAATGAAGAATGGGAAAATTCATGCCCAAAGCTATTTGGAGCCTCAAGGAGGCAGAATAGGAGGCAGGTAAGAGTGGAGGGTGCCTTTGTGAATTTTGAGTGCCTGGAGTTCTGGGTGGGGCTTGGTGCCTTGGAGACACCTAGATGATTCAATGACTTTTGTGTCTCTATGAAAAGTAAGGGTTCAGAGCATGTAAAACTATGATGAATGGTAATGGATTTATTGTGCAGAGAGAGACAGAAGGATTGAGATCTGGAAGGTTCCTTCTGATTGACAACAGACTCCTGGCTTTGATCTGTGATGTTGAACCCAAATAGAAACAGGCTTGCTAATCTGTACATAAGGCTCCCTGCAGGTTGCATATTAACTTAGTTTTAAAATGTAATGTTATCTATGTCTCATTGTATTTATATTTAGTTTGTTAAATTTCTCAATTACAATTTTACTTTGTAATTTCCCAATTGCACTTTAATCTGGTCCCCAGCACATTTGGGACTGTTGCTCACAGAGTGTTTGATACTTCTGGCTTCCATTACAGAATTCTTTAAAAGGATGGGTCAGGTAGGCCAGGAAAGTCTGTACTGCATGTAGATTGGGAAAAAGATATTGTGGCCCTGCCTGGGGAAGGTTTCTTTGAGTTTTCATTTATTCATTCAATCATTCATTCATCAAATATTTACTGAGTGACTACTATGTGAAGAATATGTTCACAGAGTGGGAAAAATACAACACTTCTCAGAAAACTTGGTTTCTAAGTCCTGGCTTTTTCTATTTACTAACTCTGTGAACTTGGGGGAAAAATCACTTACCTATCTCTGTCAGGCCTCAGTTTTCCCCTCAAAAAAGGGAGATAATAACTCTTGTCCTATCTACTTCACAGAATTGTCAAGATCAGATGAGAGGTGGTTTTTGAAAGTATTTTGTAACCACAAAATGTCAGCAGCTCTTGGGATCAGGAAAAATTTCCTGTAGGAGATGGTACATGAACTCAGTCTTGAAAGAAGCTGGGTGTAAGGGGTGGAGGGGAGGAGGGAGGCCATGCCAGGGATGGGCAAAGGCAGAGGAGGGGAGGGGCAAGTTTGGAGATCAGCAGCTCAGGACTTTGGCTGGAACAGAGCTCAGGAGGAGAAGTTGAGTCTGGTGAGATGGGCTAGTGCAAAGGCGGCAGACATTGGCCACAATCCTTCCTAGAGGGGTTGGAAGCTTATCAAAATGCAATTGAGAAATAGTTAACAAAATAAATGAAAATATAATAGATATAGGTAATGTTAATCTGTGGTTTTCTAAGGCAATATGTGGCCTGCAGGGATCCTTATAGTTGGTTTAATGGCCCTGTTTCTATCTGAGCTTGACACTTCTGGATAAAGCCAATTTGTGAAGGACTCTCAAAGAGTTTAAACTCTAATGGGGGTGCAAAGTAGTGATATGACATTTACAAAGATGAGTAAATACAGGATCATCTGAGGAGGGAGTAAGCACCAAGTGCTAGGGGAATCAGGCCAAGGTTGATCTCACTACAGGAAAGGCATCTTGAAGGAAGTTGGGGACTCTTACCGGGAGGGGTGTCTGGGAGGAATACATTGCAGGTATAGAGGAGAGTTTCTGAAAACATCCCAGAGATGGAAGATGGAACACCAAGTTTATAGAATCAATTTGGCTGCAGTATAGAGTGTTAGAAGGAGAGACACATGAAATAAGTCTGGAAAGGTAGATTGGAGCCCGAGGCTGTCAATGCCCTCTACTTTGAGGAGTTTGTCTTTGACCTCAGAGGCAGTAAGGAGCCACTGGAAATTTGTGAGCAGGACAGGGACATAGTCAGACCTGTATTTTAGGAATATTAATTTGGAAGCTAGGGAGAGGTTGGATTGGAGAAGTGTGCAGGGAGACCAATTAAGAAACTTTTCAATAGTGCAGGCAAAAGGTGATGGGTCTGAACCAGGACAGTGGCCATATAAGTAGAAAGAAGGCAATAGATGTGCTGGGGGTTATGATATAGAACTAAGAAGACTAATTGGATATGTCTGAAATAAATGAAAAGGCATTTGGTAAATGATGATTTTGTGCCAAGCATGTACTGAAGTTTGGCTTGACGCTTCCTCCAAGAGCAGGAGTTTTTTGAATTTTTTTATTGTTTTTAATTCTGAATTTAATGAACACCAAAAAAAGAGATGACATTTCCCTATATGAAGTAGAGTAGAAATAGAGGATGATATACCATACCAAGAATCTTTATTATGTACAGTTTGCTTTTTTAAAAAAATAAAAATAAATCCACCTTATTACTTTCAAAGTTATCTTGCTCATTGGTTTTAATTTCTGGACTTAGACTCTTTTCTGTGCATTTTAAAATTTGCTTCAATAGCTCCCATCTTTCTTTTCTTTTTTTTTTTTTGACAACACATCACTAGCTCCCTTCTTTTACCATCCCCAATTTTCCCCACAAAATAAAAAGGGAAAAACACAATCTTTGTAATAAGTAACCAGGGTCAAATGAAAACAAATCTATAATTTTCCACATTAAAAATGTGCATCTCATTCTGCATCTTGAGTTCATCACCTTTCTGTCATTAGATGGGTAACATATTCCACGTGAATCCTCTGGAATTGTGGTTGGTCAGTGCATTGATAAGAGCTCTTCAGACTTTTCAAAGTTGCTCATTTTTACAATTATTATTTTATAAATTCTCCTGATTCTTGCTTTAGTCTGCATTAGTTCATTTAAGTCTTCTCAAGTTTCTCTGAAAAGTCATTTCTTACAGTGCAATAATATTCCATTACATTCATGTACCATAATTTGTTCATTTCCCAGTGGATGAGCTTTAGTTTCCAGTTTTTGCTACAACAAAAATAGCTCCTTTAAATATTTTTGTACACTTGAATCCTTTTGTTCTTTCTCTGATTTATTTGGGGCTATAGACTTAGTAGTGGCATTGCCAGCTGAAAGAGTATACGTAAGTTAGTGTCTTTTGAGGTATAGTTCCAAATTTCTTTTCAGAATGGCTGAACAATTCACAGGCTGGAACGTTCTACCAACTGTGAGCCAGTGTGTCTACCTTCTCTCTCCCTCCCTCTCCTTAGTTGTCATTGAATTTTTTGTCATCTTTCTCAAACTGATAGGTATAAGGTGGAACCCTGGAGTTTTAATTGGCATTTCTCTACTTTTGGAAATTTTTTTATATGGCTTTTGATAGATTTTATTTCTCCATTTGAGACAGTCTTTTTGGTAACTGGGGAAAAATCTTTTCAGTAATTTTCTCTGTTAAAGTTATCTTATGAAAGATATGAAAGAATTGATTCTTATTTATAAGAACAAGGGGCATTCCTCAATACATAAATGGTCAAAGGATATGAACAGGCAGCTTTCAAAAAAAGAAATCCAAGTTATCAATAACTAAATGAAATAATGCTTCAGTTTGCTAAGAGAGGAATGAAAATTGAAACAATTTTGAGGCTCTGCCTCACTTGTCATCACTCACAAAGATGCCAAAAGAAGAAAATGACAAATGTTGAAGAGATTATAGGAAAACAGTCATACTAATGAATTGTTGGTAAAGCTGTGAATTGGTCCAGCTATTCCAGGAAGCAATTTGGAACTATGTCCCCAAAGTTACTAAACAGTGAAGGCTCTTTGAGATAGAGACACTACATTGGAGATTTTTTTTTTTTTAAAGAGGAAAAGGACTCATATGAACAAAAATATTCTTAGCAGACTGTAGGTAGAAAAAATAGATGCTTGTAAAAGAGACAAAAGACTTAAAAAAAAGAACTTCATATCCTTTGATTATTTGTTTAGGAATGTCATTTTAATATTTTGAATCAGTTTTTTATCTTTTTCCAGAGAAATTTATTGCAAAATGTTTCCCCCTCGTTAACTGTTTTCTTTCTAACTCTAGCTGCATTGTTTTTGTTTGTGTAAAACAAATTTTTTAAAATCAAAATTGTCCATTTTATTCTCTGTCATCTTCTGGTCATTAACTCTTCCCCTTACAGTTGCAATAGGTGTTTCCTTTGTTCCTCCCTTAATTTGTTTATGGTATGACCTTTTATGTACAGGTGTCTCTATTTGGGGCTTATTGTTGTATAAGGCTGGTGACTTTGCACAGCCCTCCCTTGCTTAAATCCAATTCACTTGCAAATCACAGCATCACCTTCCTGATGCCATGGTCCTCTTCCAGAACTAAGGATGAACAAGAACATTTGTTATATAAAATGTGAGATGATGGATTAAACCTAATTTCTGCCATATTGTTTTCCTGTTTTCCCAAGAGTTCTTGTTGAATAAATGAATCCTTACCTCAGGAGTTGTGGTCTTCGGATTTATCAGATACTTAATTATTAGGTTTATTTACTTGTTTATGTTGGGTGCCATTTGTTCCACTGATCAAGTTTTCTATCAAAACCAAATAGGAACAAGGAAAAAAAAACAGGTCATTGAAGAATCTTTGGAAAAAAAATACACAGAAGAGTACAGAAAGAATCAGAGAGAATCATAGACAAGGAAGACAACTTTGAAAGTTACATGTTGAATTCATCATGTATAAAAAGAAAAACAAGCTGCCCATAACAGAGATCACAGTTTCACAGAAAGTCCTCTTTCTCCATATATTTATATATTTATTTACAATTACATATGAAAACACCTATTTTATTTAGTGTCTAAGTTCAGAATAAAAAAAGAAAAAATGAGACAATCCTTTGGAATGATGCTGAATCATTAAATTAACTTAGGTAGTATTTTCATTTTTATTATATTAGTGGCCTTCTTGAGAGTATGGACTACTTTTTACCTTTCTTTGTTTCCTCAGAACTTACACAGTACCTGGCAAAAAGTAGGTGCTTAATCAATACTTGTTGACTAACTGACTGATGATTCAATCATGAGCATTTAATATGGCTCCACTTATTTACTCTGTCTTTGTTTCTGTAAAGAGTGTTTTGTAGTTGTATTCTATGTGTTTCTTGGTCGGTAGACTCCTAGATATTTTATACATTCTTTGGTTATCATAAATGCATTTTTTCTATCTCTTCCTTTTAGTTTTTGTTGTTTATTTTTTACCATGTAATTTTTCATATTTTAATTTTTATGATAGTGTATTATATTTGTAGTATTCCTAATATTGAACAAATCTTGCATGGCTTAACATATAATCTTTGTGATATATTGCTATAGCCTCTTTGCTAGTATTTAAAATTAAAAATTTTTAAAAGCCTTAATGCATAGTCAGTTTTTTTAATTGTCCCATTTACAGTTGATAAACATATACATTCTTTTCTGTTACTAATTACCAGATATTTGTTATATCTAACTTTTCTAAAAAAATTTTCAGATCTTTAACTTTTTTGTTTATCTTTTGGTTAGATTTGTCTAGATCTGATAAATACATTGAGATACACAACTATTATAATTTTACTGTATTTCTATAAGTTGATTAACTATTTTTAGGTGCTAGGACATTTGGAGTATATATGTGTAGATATATATATATATGTATATGCACATATAATATATGTATATGCACATATATAACATTGATTGTAATTCATTTTCTTTTAAAATTCAACTTTCTTTTTATTTTCCATTCCATATTCTCTCTAACCACCCCCCATCCCTCTCCACCCCATCGAGAAGGCAAAATATATCAAAACCATTACAAATATGAAGTCATGTAAAATAAGTTACTGCAGAGCCATGTTAAAAAAAACACCCCGAGAAAAAGAAAGAGGATACAATATAGCTCAATCTGTACTCTGAGTCTCTCAGTTCTCTATCTGAAGGTAGATGCCATTTTTCATCGTGAATATCTGTAATTGTGATGGATTACTATTTTAATCAGAGTTACTAAGTCTTTAACAGTTGATTATCTTTACAATATTGTTGCTGCTGTGTTGTTCCCCTGGTTCTGCTCACTTCACTTTACCTCAGTTCATATAATTTTTCCCAGGTTTTTCCTGAAACTATCCCCTATATAATTTCTTTTAGTACAATAGTATTCCATCACATCCATATATCATAACTTGTCCAGCCCTTCCCCAATTGATGATCATCCCCTCGGTTTCCAATTTTTACCACCACAGAAAGAGCTGCTATAAATATTTTTATGCATTTGGTCCTTTTCCTTTCCTTTGATCTCTCTGAGGTATAGACCAAGATGCAGTATTGCTGCATCAAAGAGTATGCTCAGGTTAATAGCTTTTGGGGTATAGTTCCAAGTTGCTTTCTTTTTTTATTTTTAGACTTTATTTTTGTTTTTAGTTCCAAATTCTGTTCCTCCTTCCATTCCTTCCTCCACACATTGAAAAGGCAAGAAATACAACACCCAATTATACATATGAAGTCATGCAAAACATAATTCTACATTAGCCATGTTAAATGAAAGCAAGAAAAATAAAGGAAAAATATGCTTTAGTCTGCATTCTGAGCCTATCAGTTCTCTTTCTGGAGGCGGATAACATTTTTCATCCTGAGTCCTTTGGAACTGTGGCGAATTATTATATTGATCAGAGTTGCTAAGTCTTTCAAAGTTGATTATCTTTACAATATTGTTATTACGTAAATTTTTCTCCTGGTTCTGCTCACTTCAATTTGTCCCAGTTCATATGTTTTTCCAGGTTTTTCTTAATCTATCCTCTTCATTATTTCTTACAACACAATAGTATTCCATTACATTCATATACCATAACTTGTTCAGCATTTCCCCAGTTGATGGATGTCTCCCCAATTTCTGATACTTTCCCACCACAAAAAAGCTACTTTAAATATTCTTGTACACATGAGTCCTTTTCCATTTTCTTTGATCTCCTTGGAGTATAAATCTCATGGCAGTATTGATCTAGGTCAAAGGATATGCACAGTTTTACAGCCTTTTGGGCATAGTTCCAAATTGTTCTCCAGAATGGTTGGATTAGTTCACAACCCTGCCAACAGTGCATTAGTGTCTGAATTTTTCCAAATTTCCCTCCTCCAGCGTTTGTCATTTTCCTGTTCTGTCATGTTGCCAATCTGATGGTTGAGAGGTGGCACTTCAAAGTTTTTAAAAGGTGCATTTCTCTAATTATTAGTGATTTAGAACCATTTTTAATATGACTATAGACAACTTTGATTTCTTCCTCTGAAAACCGCCAGTTCATATCCCTTGACCTAGTCAGTTTGGGAGATATAAATTCATTTTCTATGGTCATAAGCATTAATGCAACTTCACAGTTTATCTTTTTAAATCATGTCTATTTTTGTTGTTGTCTTGGCTAAGATAATGACTGCTACTGAGTTTACCTAAAGCACGATAGACTTTATTTCATGATAAGGGTCTTTATCTCTTCCACAGCCTCCCATATTCCTAAGAAAGTAGAACAGGAGTAATGGAGGGAAGTTTCAAAGAGGTGGATTTAAACTTGTAAAGAAAAAAAAATCATGATTTGAGATGTTCAGAAGTGAAGTGAGCTGCTTTATAAGGTAGTGAATTCTCCCTCTTTGGATGTCTTCAGATGGAGGCTAGGGGGCTATTTTTAAGGAGACACAGTCGAAGGGATGTCCATTCAGACATGGGTTGGACTAGATGGTTTCTTAATTTCCTCTATACTCAGAATCCATGAACCTATCAAAATCACATTGGGTTAGACTGATATCTTCTCTATGTCAACACTATGTTTCTATGAAGATCATTATGTAGGAGAGGGTTGCAATCCTCCTCACTGTCCCCAAAGGGTAATTTGCAACCATAGACTTGGCTAAACTAACTTATGTATCTAAACTTGTCTCTAACCAACTTACATTTTCAACTTGTGAGTTTCTTGGGGAAAATGATTTCTCATTGTGCAAAGTGGGACTTTCATCTTCAAACTATCTTTAAAACTATTCTTTAAAAATTTAAGGATATGAAAGACAGAGAAGGCATTAACTCTGAAGTCATAGAACTTGGATACAAATCTCATCTTTAATGCTTATTCCCTCTGTGACCTTGGGCAAGACACTTGATTATCTGAAGCATAGTTTTCTCCTCTGTAAAATAAAGGGGGGTGGGATTAGGTGAATTCTGAAGTCCCTTCTAGCTTTAAATCTGTGATCCCATGACCCTTGATTTCTAGTATTGATAAACAACTCTATGCATTTCTGATGCAGGTATTTAATGATTTGTTACATCTTAATATTAGACATCAACACCAGTTACATATTTTGCAATTATTTACATTTAAATGAATTAATTTAAATGCACAAAAAGGCATAATTTTTTGATTACTTGCTCTAAGTTTTAAAAAAAATTCATTTCCCATTCATCCTCATTCGCATTTCTTCCTACATGGTCCCTGTTAGTATGTGCTGTTCTTCTACCTCTGCTTTTTTTTTCTACTTTGCATTATTTCCTAAAAGTCTTTCCAGATTTCTCCATTTTCTTTATACTTGTTAGTTTTAATGCTTTATCATACTCCATTCCATTAATGTACCACAATCTATTCAACCATACCTCTCTATTGTTGAATAGCTCTTTGTGTTTTGCCTTTACAGATTATGATCCAAATGTTTTTAGCCTCTCCTTTTTAGCTATTCGGTTCCCTCAGGGCTGCCCTTCTGTGTAATATGTTCTAATGCTACCAGGTGTGTCTTTTTTCCTAATGGCTGTTTCTGTAGCAGAGGACTGTGGGGGACCAACGGCAGTTCATCTTTGTCTTTGTAATGAGCCCAACTCAAGGACTCTGATGTCAAACTAGTGAATCACAATCTAATGATGATTCATTCTTTTTTTAAAAACAATATAATGAGAAAGTCCCTTCTCATAGATACAACTCTCATTCCAAAAATAAAAATCAGTGTAGCTTTTATTCATTAAAGGAAAAGTAAAAATTGAAGCTAATGAACAGGAAGTCAAGAACTTATTAAATGAATGAGAGAAAAGTAAATAAATCAAGGCAAACACATCCTTTTTGGGCTTTAAGTCGAATGACTCCATTTCCCTGTAAATGACTTCAATGTCAGGTGAATTATTGACCTTAAAATGTAGTTGGATGCTGTGAAAATAGGTAAAAACTATTCAAAAGGGAGATTTATCACTTGCCCACTATTGTGAGTACTATTCAAGGTGAACATCTCAGAGCTACATGCCTCCATTGCATTGTAATTTTTATAGGCATTGTTTTGCTTATGAACAAAATAATCTCTGTATTTTGAAGGTTCATAGATCTTCATTTAATAGATACATACTATGCGTTCAGCTCTGTGCTACATGCTATGGTTGATATAACGAACAACAGTATGGTTGAGAAAAAAGTTGAGCTGAATATGAACAAGAATATAAAGTAAAATCAATGACTCTGATCAGGCTTGAGGCTTCTCATCAAAAAGAAAATGAAAAAATAGAAGAAATTTTGGGCTTTTAGTTACCAAATTGTTCAGGAACTCAACTCTGCAGCTCATGGGAGAACATTGGTCTAATAGATGGCTGTGTGATGGAATTAGTCGAGGCCCATTTAAAGCTTGTTGGTTATGGTTACTACATATCAGGGCTCCCATCATGCTCTAGGAGAGGGAAGTCCTCAGAAATATTCTTGGCCCTCTCAGCCTTCTATTTTGGCTTTCAAGTACTAGTGTGCCAACAGCCTTGCCTTCTTCCTATTTGGAAGAGCCATTCTCTTCATCCCTTGGTAGAAGTTATTGGGTAAGTCACAATCTCTTTGGATCTTGGTTTCTTCACCTGCAAAATGAGAGGTTGAACTAACTGGTCTCTAAGTTCTCAAGTCTGTGAATTATGTCTATTTGATATTACTCTAAGGCATATGTTGATATAATGTTTTAAAACTGTTGTAAGATTTTGGAGGACTGCTACCTAGGGGTTGGGAGAGGGGCAGTGTCGCTCATTTAAGTGATGATTCAAGAGAGAGACCTTGGGGAAATGGGTAGTGTTTGTAACAAGCAGGGAAAGGCTTGATAATTGATTGAGTTCAGGCTATGTTAGTCATCTCTGCTTTGGAAATGGGCTGAGAACTGAAGGTGTCTGTCCCTCTGAGAGTAAACAGGAACTTGAGTCAATGTTCCTAAAGGGAACACATACAATGCTACAAACCTTGTTAGGAAAAGTCGTTTGTTTACCCAAGCTGTGAAACTTTCGAGTGTGCTGGCCCAGCTTGCCAAAGAGATTACTAGGTCAGGGCTCAAACTTAGAAAGGAGGGATAACTTCCAAAAGGTAGCTAGGACCTTTTATGCCCTCTTACCTTTGATCTAAGGGTTGCCTTTACCTTACAGCACTCAGACATTTAAGAAATAATTTTTGAATGCAGGAAAAATTGAAAAAAGAAAAAAAAATTTGCATTGCTTAGCATTATCTAATCAATCTCAACTCCATAAAGATCCAGCCTCGGGCACAATTGTGAAGTCATTTGACAAACATTTATTGAGTATCAACTACATACAAGACACTAGAGATGCAACGACAAAAATGAAGCAGTTCCTGCCCTCAATTGGCTTATATTCTACAGGGGAGATGCAACATGAACAGAAATGGATGCAGTTCAAGGAAACCTAAAGAGGTAGAGAATAGGAACGGGGTGGAGTTTGGTTCTCCAGGAGAGAAGAAGAGGTCAGGGAAGGCTTCCTGAAGGAAGTGATGCCTGAGCTGAGCCCTGAAGGAGGAGGAAGAGCTGGGATAAAGAAATGAAGAGGGGGTGGATTCATTTCAGGCATGGGAGATGGCTGATGTGAATCCGTGGAAGCAGGATGTAGAGTGCTGAGTTCTCAAAATTTGAATTCAGCCTTTCTTCTTAGGGCAGAGGCTCAGGACTCTGTGCTTTGTCCTCCTTCCCCTCTTTATTCTTATTTTCTGTCCCTTTCCTTTTCTTTTCATCCCCATTCCTGTTCTTCCTAACAAACAGAAAAGGATCTAATGTGTTACCTCGGGCAAATCCCTCGAACTGAGGTGTTAAGGACATAATGTTACCCCTCCTAGGGAAGAGGTTTGCACTGAGACCAAAATGGCTAGTTAGTAGTAGATAATGCTAGATTTGGAGTCAGTAAGACTTGAGCTTATATCCCATCTCTGAAGCTTATTTTTTGTGCTACCTCGGGCAGATGACAACTCTCTGAACCTCAGTTTCTTAATTTGTAAAGTAAGGATAATAATGCCTATAGAAGTCATATTGAAGGGCTGTTGGGCAGCAATGGTCTATAAAAGCCATTGTTATTCCTTTGGTTTCCCTGGCTCTCCCAGTCATGAACTTCAGCTGAGCAAGCTGCGTAATACCGATCAATGATCTTTTTTACTTTGGAAGGGAGGTCCTGATTGAGGGGAGGGCAAGGGCTGATGGAAGTTCCTGCATTGGTAAGTGGGAAGAATCATTGTACAAACAAAAATCAGAAGTGTTAAGGGTCAAAAACCAGGGGAAGTCAGTAGTGTCTAAAGAAGAAACGTGATCATAATAAATATCTGCCTGTGGAAGGCAGGGATGCTGGATATGACTTGGCTCCAATAGATTGTTATGGAGGTGTTGAGCTTAAGAAAGAGTTTTCTCAATTTGATGTATTCATAGTCATAGTTTTTAGAGTTGGGAAGGACTTCAGAGGTCACCCAGTTATATGCCTGTTACAGGTGAGAAGACAGTTTGAGGCATTGAATGACTTGCCTAAGGTCATACAAAGGTTAACTGGCAGGGCTGAGATTTGAACCTGGATCTTCTGGTCCCAACTTAATGCTTTCCCCCCATTGTACCATGAATCAGAAGTTCTTTGGGCATATATAGGATTTCATTCCAGCCATGTTTACCTGGCTTTTCCCTATAGCTTTTTCTGAGCTCCACTGACCAGGAAAAGTCTTGCTGCTGCCATGATTTTCCATGGCAATGGCTGACTTTAAGTAGTGATAAACAAAAATGGGGGTGTCAGTGGGGGGGAAACACATTTGGGTTGGAGGACATCTTCCCAGTGCCCTTCAGATTTCATTACATAGGTACCTACCTGATCTAATTAGAGATAAGCCATCTCTAGACCATCATTAGATTGCAAGCTTCTTGAAGGCAAGATCTGGGTCTTAATTCACTTTCATATCCCCAGTGCTTTGTATAGGGTCTCACACAGGGTTTGGACTTGGTAAACATTTGTTGAATGCTCATCTTAAACAGTGGCCATGAAACCTCCTGTGGAGAAATGCTCACACTTGGTCATGCCAGAGGTGCTGTTTAGCTAGACCTATTGGTGTGTTTCTGATGTAGTGCAGTGGAAAAATATCTTATTTTGAGTCAAAGAATCTAGGTTCGAATTTTAGCTCTGCTGCTCACTCCCTGGGTGATGTTGGGCAAATTACTTGCTCTCCAAGAGCCCTGGCTGGGCTGTAGAATGGGAATACTGGGCTGGGTAACCTGGCTGTTCCTTCCGGGTCTAAATCTGTGGTCCTGTCATAGTGAATGTATAGCCAAAGGGAGTAGCAGAGGGACATGGACATGAGGAGAGAAGGCATTTTATTGAACAGAATGGTGCTAGTCTCGCACCATTGAGCTTTTTCTTCTTTAGCCTCAGGGGAAATGTGAGATAGATTTAATCTTTCCTGCAAATGCCAGAAGAAAATTTTTTTAAAAATGTTTTTTGACATCAGTTCACAAAATGGTCCTTATCATCACCCCTAGGATTATTTATTTATTTCTTAAGAAGAGGCAGTGATATAATACTCTGACAGGCAGCCTGGCAAATTGATGCAAATTTAACCTTCAGGCAATAGGACAGTGAGTGGCTAATGGATCTGAAAATTCCCTACAATGGAAAGAATTATGTTTTTTGTTTAACAAACAGAGTGAATATGGGGGAAAGTGATGTGCATTTGTAATTTCCGTGATTATTTTTGTACTTCTGTCTTTCTATTCTTACCTGGGTCACTCTGAGTTATGTGACCTTGGGTAAGTCACTTGACCCCTGTGGGCCAGTTTCCCCTCTGTAAAATGAAGGGGGTTTTAGAATAGATTATCCCTCCAGTCCCTTCCAGTTACACATTCACTGATTGAATGATTCTGTTATTCTATGAATGTATTATTCCATTATGTGGATCTGAGCTTGGTCCCTTACTAGTTAGTAAGGGATGTGATGCTGGACACATCACTCCATCTCTCTCATCTAATTAACCTCATCTAATCTATCTCTCCATTTTAATAAGAATAGCTATGACGGCATTTATATAATGCCTACTATGTGCCAGGCACTAAATGCTTTACAAATACGCTATCATTTGATCCTCTCAATAATCCCATGAGATAGGGGCTATTATTAACCCCATTTTAGAGATGAGAAAACTGAGTCAAAGAGAGGTTGTGATAGGAGTTATGCAGCTAGTAATAATAGTTAACAATAATAGCTAACATTTATACAACACTTACTATGTGCCAAGCACTTCACAATTATTATCTCATTCGGTCCTCATGACAACGCTGCGAGGTAGGTGCTATTATCCCTATTTTACAGATAGTAAAACTGAGGCGGTCAGGGTTAAGTGACTTGCCCAGAGTCACACAGTTAGTAAGTATCTGAAGCCAGATTTGAACTTGGGTCTTCCTGACCCCAGGCCCAATGGTCTATCCAATGTACCACCTTGCTGCCTGTAAAATGAGAGAATAGGGCATTTCCAGTTCTAAATCTGTAATTACATGATCCTATGAGTAGACGAATTTTAAAATTCCTCTTAGTGCTAGCATTTTGTGATCTGTGATTCCTTTAGTCTATGATCTCATGATTCCTTTACTCCATGGTTCTTTGATTTTTTGATTCCATGATTCTTTGATTTTTTTATTCCATGATTCTCTATTTTCTGTGATTCTAGGCCTGGATGTTTTAGCTGTGTGACCTTGGCCCATCACATTTCCTCTCTTGGCCTTAGATAACACAATTCCACATGCCTATGATTTTATGTTTCTGCGATCCATCCCTTACTTGCTCTCTGGACTTCAGTTGTTTCACAAGAAAAGTAAGGTGAGGGTTGAGGCTAGCCCTAAGATGTTGTGAGTCTATAACTCTGTGATTTTATGAAGTCAAATAACTTCTGTCCATTCTGCAGGATGGAATATCTGTTCTGCTTAGGACTTGTGTCTTCCATCTTAGTCAAGCATTGGTCCAACTGAGGTCTTCAAAAACTGAATTCAGGTGGAAAAGCTCATGATTCTGTAAATCTAGGGATACTATCCCAGATGTATCACTTACTGATCATGAAACTTAGACAAATCAATGCTTTCTATTTACCTTTTATTATAGTAGCTTATATTTATAAAGCATATGAAGAATTACGAAGTGACATACAGATATATGTACATGTGGATATATACATATGTATGTTTTTTTTTCTTATTACTTCTTCACAAGAACCCTGTGGGAGTGGAGAGACTCACTCAAGTTCACACGGGTAGTGAATAAGTAGAACTGAGATTTGAACACAGATCTCCTTCAAATTTAAGGGCTCTTTCCATTATATGGCATCATCTCTGTAGTCCAAGATTCTTTCGTCCCACAATTCCATGGTTCTTTGGTTCTGTGGTGATAGTGCCAGATCTGGGGCTAATTGACTGTCAGAACTTCGGCGAGTCAGTCAGTCACTCTGACTTTCTCTGTCTTTGTGGGGAGGATGGGTTGGGCTAAAGTCCCCTCCAGTTCTGCCATTCTGTGCCAGCATTTTCCTGATGCTGTGTTTCCTCCCATCCTTCCCCAACACAGTGATGCTACTTCATCTTTCTTTGTGATGTGATGCTACTTCATCTCTCATCACTTTTGCCACCTGCAATATGAGAACTAGCCCCACCCAGCACTAATAATCCTGTGTTTTTGTGATTCTATGAATGCTGAGAGGACCTAGTTTACAGCATGTGGTGATGCTCAATTAGATATGATTGAGTTTCCAGAGGCTGGTCTGTGAGCTGGCACAGATTGCTATTGAAGGAGAGCAGAGTCCCAGTTCTGTACCCCGCATGATCTGGGTTCTTCAGGTTAAAACTGGCATGGCTCCTTGATGTCCCTGGGATGTTGGACCCTTTCTCTCTGCTTCCAGACCACTACCCCACCTCCCTGCACTTCTTCCCCCAGAACTGAGGCCATTGTAATGCCCTTTGAAACCAGGGATTATTTTGTTTTTTAAATTTTTGTATCCCCAGCACTGAGCACAGTGTCAGGCACATGGTAGGAATTTAGTAAATGCTGACTAATTAATTGGTTGATTGATGGAGGAGATAGGGTGGGCTGTTATCTGTGCTCATGAAGGCACCTTTGGACTCCTTTTTCTCTACCTTTGGTCACAGTAGGTGTGTTTCAGATAGCAGAAGTTTGTCCCCTCCATGGGCACACACACCAAGAAAGGCAAGAATTGCCAGTCCCAAGTCCTGCTCCCATTTCCCAGGGATGGGAATCTCCAGACATCCTAGAAGTATGAACATTCACTATAAACCTAGACCAACTGAACCTAAAAGAGCTAAGAAGCAGACACATGGAAGGGGCCAGAGGTAAGAGGTAGTCATGGGAGGGAAGGCCTCATGGCTCTGTTTTAAAATGAAGCTGAATCATTGTCCCTCCACATTTCATACTTTGCTACAACCTGGCCTGGAGAATAATAAAACAAACCCTTATAAGAAAATGGGAAGTGCTCAGTCTAATGGGAGGATTATACTTGGGGGGAGGATGGGGGCAGTGATAGGAAGACAGGTAGGAGTGATTCAAACTCAAGCTCTCCCTCTGGGTCACCGTCCTGGGTTTCCCTTTCCCCTTCCAGGCGGTGACCCCGGTGGCTGGAGGTGGGGCTGGAGCTTTCCAGGTGAGGGTCCTCCAGACTTTGGACCAGGGGGTCTGGTTACTGCCAGGCGCAGGCTAGCTGGTAGCATCATTCCTCTGCCAGAGCTGATATTCTTGGCGTCCCCCTCCTCTTTCTTCTTAGGGTGGTTTTGATTATCAGATTCTGATTTGTTTCCTTGAGACAAAAAAAATTAATGGGAGAGAGGAGAATAAATAAAAGGATTAATTAACAAGAATCAGTTTATTATTTCTCCCTCCCTTTTTTTTTCATTTTCACTGCATCCTCACACTAAAATAACACACTGGTGAAGTTGTTCAACGCTGGAGAGGATTCTGGAAAAATGGGTCGGAAAATTTCAAACTCTCAAGATTTTCCTCCACAAAAGAGATAAAATAGCACCTCTGGGTGAACATAGAGCAGTGAAAACAAATAAGAGTAGGGGCAGAATAGGAGTCCTCTTGGGACAATCAGAGAAGACCTGAAGAAAAATCTCTGGATGAGTTTTCCTCCCTGTGAAGAGTGAACACCTCCAGGCTAGGGTCCACCTTAGCAACTTGCAGCAAGCTGCTTAAACAACAAGGGGCAGCCCTGTGGTTAGCTGGGTTGGGAGGCTGCCTCTGCCCCAGCCACAGGAGCTTTTACTCCCAGGACAGTGAGGGGAGTTGGGCATCTGACCTGGGGAAGGTCTGGGGAACCTCCGCTGACAAGGAACACCAGACCCAGCTGTGCTGTGGAGGGTGGTGGGGGAGAGAAGGAACCAGCATGTGTGGGGTGAGTGCAGAAGCAGTGGGGCAAGGATGCCATTGACTGTGGGCACTTACAGGAGGCTGGAGATCTTGGTTTGAATTCAAGGTCAGAGAGGAGAACTCAAGAAGATCAGAGGCACCATTCCCCATGCCCAGGACCAGAGGTACTTATAAAAACTAAATTATTACAAAAAATGCACAGGCAAAGGAGTAAGAATCCGAGCACAGAGAGATACTATGGGAATAGAGAAGATGGAGGCTCATCTTCATAGGAGGATACTGAAGCAAAGAAGCCCTCTTTCTACCCCAAATGGTCACTTGTCCAAAAAGAATTCATTGAAGAACTTTAAAAAAGACTTTAAAAATCAAGTGAGAGAGATGGAGGAAAAGTTAAGAAGAAAAATAAGAATAATACAATAAAAACAAGAAGATTGTGACAAGAAAGTCAACCAATTATTAAAGGAGATCCAGAATTTTAAGGAAGAAAATGACTCCTTGAAAATCAGAATTGGGAAAGAGGAAGCCAGCAAAGAAGAGATAAAAAAACAAAACATAAAGAGTGAAAAAAGAAGAGAATGTGAAACATCTCATAAGAAAAACAACAGACCTCGCGAACAGATCAAGAAGAGAAAACACAAGAATAATCGGGCTACCTGAAGGTTCTGATCAAAAAAAGAATCTTGATACAATAATAAAGAAATAATTAAAGAAAATTGTCCTGAAACATTAGAACAAGGGGGGAATGTAGAAATAGAAAACATGCACCAATCACCACCCAGAAGAGATTCTATAAGGAAAACTCACAGAAATATTATAGTTAAATTCTGAAACCCACAGATCAAATATTATATATTTGATATAATAATATAATAAAATAATAAATAAATAACAAATAATAAAAATATAATGAAATATTATGAGCAACGAGGAAAAAGCAATTTACATATGATGGTACCACAATTAGAATCACACAAGACCTAGCATTGATGACATTAGAAGATCGCAGGTCTTGGAACACTATATATCAAAGAGCAAAAGAACTGGGCCTCCAGCCAAAAATATCATACCCAGCATGACTCTGAATGGCAAAAAAGGACATTTGATCAACTGTCAGACTTTCAGGACACTGTTAAAAAACGAAACAAAACCCTGAACTCAATAGAAGATTTGACATAGAAGAGCCAAGAGAAATGTAAGGTACATACCAATGACCAATTACAAGGGACCAAATAAGGATAGAATGTTTACCTTTCATGTATGGAAAATCTAAAACCTATGTCTAAGATTGTTACTAGTAATGAGGTAGCTTATTAGAAAGATCGGGGTAGACCTGAGTATATGACTTTAAAAAAAGTAAAACCATTCAAGAGCAGCTAAAAGAGTAATTAGCTTATACAAGTGAGGTGCAAGAGGAAGAACCGATACAGAAGAATTAGATGGGGGAGGGGGCTGTTAGTTCTGGAAACCTACTTTCATTGGGAATGAGTTTAAGAGGGGAAAATACATGCACATTTACAAGAGTATAAAAGTCTTCTAAATTTAAAAAAGAAATAAAAGTAAGGGGATAGGGAGGGGGGAGAGGATAAAGGAGGGATCTTTAGAGGGGAGGGTGAGGGAATAGGTTAAAAGGGGGATATAGAAGGGTATTTAGATTTAGGCTAATGGGAGGATAAGGGAGGGAATTTTAGAGGGGAGGGGAACAAAATAAGGCAAAGGGGTATATAAAAGGGTGTTTAGATTTAGGGGAATGGGGGGATAAAGGAGGGATGGCTGGAGAGGGGGTAGGTTAAGTAATAGGAGGGCAAGGTAGAAGGTAGAAATAAAGTAGAGGAGTTAGGAGAGATAGGAAAAAAGATATGCACAAACATAAAAACCAGATTAGGAGTAGAATCTCTTAGGAAGAGCATATGTATAAATATGTATGTATATATATGCACATATACATATATGTATATGTGAATGTATATATCAATACCTATATATAAATATATCCATCCTCAATTGTAGCCTTGGGTGGTGGTGGGGGGAGGGGAAAAAATAACAAAACAAAAAACCAAAGTAAAAAGTGTACAGCAGAGAACAAAAGAAAACCTACAAGGAAGCAAAGAAAAGATGGACAGCTTTCAACATAATGTACAGTATTTAATACTTAGGCTTTCTTGAAATGGTAAGTTATTGCTATATATTCTAAATCCTCTCCTATGTTCTGCTGTGCACATGGCGTGTTTTTTTTAATTTTTAATTTTATATTTAAGTTTATAATATTTCTTTTTCTTTTCTTATTATGTTTTTAAGTTTTAGTATTTGTCCAAAAAATTAAAAGAAAGCTCAACACACTTCCCCGGATACATTTACACATATATTTTTTCTACATACATTTGAATGCTACATACATTTTCAACTCCCATTCAGGCCTTTTTATCTTTATCCATGCCTTCCCATAAATCCTCCACAGTGGAGTCAATCCCAACTGCTCTAGGTTTCCCCCTGTATCTCTTGACATTATAGAAATACCAGGGAATTCTACGTTCTGTCTATTGCTTATCACACGCTCTCATTATAGGACTGGTTCATCTCCTGGTTCTTGAGTCCTCTCTGGTCCTATGATCCACATGCTTGATGCCACTTCTTCTGCCCATTTCTTTGTTGGTAAATATGCTATGGCCTACATATCTACCATAAAAATTAAAAATTGACATTCCATAATTCTTTCAAGTTTGCCAAATGTTTTAAGTACATTATCTCATTTGATAGAAAATTATTGACCCAAAGAAATGGACCTTTGTTTCAGGAAAAAGCTTGGGGCTTATTAAAAGCAATTTTCACATATAATCTAGCCTGCTCTTCTCCTTTTCTTTAATTATGACCTCAGTTCACTGTCCTTCTGCAATGCCTGAGAGCTATGCGCAGATAGACCCAGCTCTATGGGTTATCCATCCAACTACATATTAAAATCTGGAAAATTGGCACTTCACATTTACTTAGTTTTTCCTGTGAGGGTAGTCAGACTCTATTTCTGAGTCATTATGGATCTCATTTAAGAGTGTTCTAGAGCTTAATACCATCAGCACAATGTTATCAGCAAAAAGGAGCATTAAGATGATTTTGCTATCTATAGGGAATAATTGTTTAATTTGGATTCTGTGCTAGATATCCTCCAAGACAGAGGCAAACATCTTCGGTGAACATTCTTCTTGTCCTATGCCTTGATTGATATTAATGATCAGAGGTTTGTCAAGCAAACATCTTTGTTGTTACGTCTTTCAAAGAATCTTATGATTTTAACATATGGTCCAGGACGCACCTTGTTGAAAGAAATCATTTTTGCCTGAGGCAGCATTTTGCTTTATCACATCAAGTACATTTTTAATAGTCAATAAATAGCAAACACAGTGAATCTTATATATTTTGCCCCTTTCAGTCAATTCTGGAACAAGATGTGGCCTGCTATAGAAAATTATGGGGTCAAACAAACAAACAAACAAAAAAGAGAATCATAGGGTCACAGATACGGAATTGGAAGGGGCCCCGAGAGGCCAAGTAGTCCAACTCCTTCATTCCACAGCTAAGTCTTAATTAAAACCCTACTTCCTACAGGAAGCCGTTCCTAATCCCCCATATTTTTAGTGCCTTCTCTCCGTTGTGATCTTCTCTTTGTCTTGTGCATATTTTGTTTGTACATAATTATTTGCACATTGTGTCCCTCCATTAGACTGTGAGCTCCTTGAGGGCAGTGACTGTCTTTTGCCTTTCTTTGTGTCTCCAGTGCTTAGTGTAGTGCCCAGCATGGAGTAGATGCTTAATAAATAATTGTTGATTGCTTACAGATAAGGAACTGAGATTTGAAGTAACTAAATGTCTTGCCCATATTTTAAGTGGCAGAACTAGATTTTAAACTGAGGTCCTCTGACTCTAAATCAAGTGCTCTTTCCATTACAGTGTGATTTTTTTCCTCTCAATCACTCAGAATCTTTTCTTCTTTTGACTACCTGGAGAACCAATCTGTCAATACCCTCAAATTTATGTTGCCTCTAGTATGGATCCCCCCAGTGTATAGCTGTTCTACTATAATTGCTTTTCTCATCTTTGGTTACTTTAATGCTATGTCTACTTCTACTTAGAGTAAATAGCACGAACCATTATGTGAAGAGACTGAATGTGGTGGTTCTGCTGTCATTGATGGAAAAAGAATAATTTGTTATAGAAATCTTGATGAATCTTTTACATTTTTTCATCTGTTGTCCTTCCAGGCTTATCCTTAAATGCTCTTGGGAATTTTCTGAGGCTAATTGGATCCCACACCAAGCTTTGTGTACATTTATTTTTCCCTCCACTACTGTTCACTATTTTATGAGACTATTGCCTCATATACTATTCATAATATTCCAAAATTTTCCTTCTTAAGATTTTACAAATGAGTTTATATCTTAAGCTGGTGTTGCCCTTGCTTGTCATAGTTCTCTGTTTGGCAAGGAAATTAAGTGTCTGTTGACAGAGTTTCTATGCTATTTTTGGCTTGTTGTGGTGATTAACATAGATTAAGCTTTCTTAGAAAATAATAATTTTCTATGTTGACTTCTGTTCTTTTATACATTTCCCATTTTTCAGTATTTAAAAATAGTTTAAATACACTTAAATAAGCATTAACAGGCTTGTTTAAATTAGTCAGATTGAACTTTTAATCATGTCTCTCTTTCTCATTCTTCTTCTAATTTGGTATTGATTTTGATCCTTGCTCTAATAAGTTGGTAGTCTGACTACACACAATAGCTGATTCAGAAATGACTCTTACATTGGTAACCAGCTTTTGTGTGTTAGATTACAATTAATTTCATTTTTATTATGTCAGTTGGTGCCTGCCACCTAGGCAGCTCCAATTGTGTACATAGAGAAGATCTGTGGACCTTTCATTTTTTATTCCTGAACCATATTATTCACCGCATTTTTCATTTCCCTCCCTTCTGCCCATCTTTAGAACCATTGAGTATAGATTGATTAACTTTGAGGAGTATATTGACTTCTTTATTGAACTGCTCTATTTCTTTATTCCTTGTAATAGGTGTTATCACAAAAGCCGCAGTTATCTTTATGATGATCTTTGTGCAAATGCTTATCAAGCACTGCAGCAGGATTCTGTCAAGATTCTGTGAAATATGTCTGTTGTCTTTGGGAACATGGTGAAAACGACTCCACCAACTCCTTTATTTGCTTCTTTAGGGAGAACCTATGAGTCCTTTTTACATTTAGGTGCATGTTCTTTTTGTCTTGTCTGTAGCTAAATTGTCGAGACTAATATGCTTCATTTTTTAAATTATTATGTCTGTGCTTTGGTCGCCTTTTATAAGAAGTCCTTCCTAGTACCCCCAGCTGCTGATCCCCGCCGAAGGTTACCTTCTGTCTGATCTCTCTATGTATCTATTTATGTACATGCCATTTCCCCTATTAAAATGTAAGCTTCTTGAGGACAGGGCCTATTTTTGTTTTGTCTTTGTATCCCCAGTTCCCAGCACATAATAAATTCTTAATAAAGATTGTTGATTGATGGATTGGTCACTGGATAAAGATGTGACATTGAAAGTACCAACAGTAAGTTAATCACAGTCTAAAAATTGTTGATTCTTGGCACTGTCTCCTGCTTTTGCTCTTTGTCAATACTCCAGGACTGAACACTATTTTGTATTTTTCTTTCTTCCCTGGGTTGCCATGGCCAGTAAGTAAAGTAAGAGGAAATAAATTATTGCAGTGTGTTTGTTTCATATATGATACAAATGAGATAGGTGGAATTAGCCAATCAGCTTCCTAAGACTCTGACCTCCCTTTTCATCTGTACTTTGTTCAGAGGCTATATGCAAAGAGCCAACTCTGATTTCAACATAAGGATGGTCGTTGGAAAATTAGGACGAGCTTTTTATCCAAGTGTCCATGTACTGGAAAAACCCATCTCCACTGAGCAGTTTTTTTTTCTTTGTTTTGAAGTGTGTGGTTTTAAAGAGGCTTTGGGAGTAGGCATGGTTAAAGCCATAGTACCATGAAATGAATGGCATAGTTGCTTATCATATTTTCTTGGAATTATGCTAACATTTAGCGTTTTAGGTAAACATCTCCCAGCCTTGAGGCTCTATGTTTAGAAATTAGGATAATTTCTGGGGAAGCAGAGCTGGAAGACACCCTGATTTATCTGTATAAAGAAGGTAGTAGTCCACACTTAAAAAAAATCAGCCTGCTCTCTCTTACAGGGTTTACTACAGCTACCAAAATGAATGGAACTCTTTATTTCTATTAACCTCTATTTCTTCCCAGCTGGCACATTTTAATTAGCTCTAGATAAGTAGCAGTGGGGTCATTTGTTCTAAGGTGGCAGGAGAAGGGAGTAATTTCAGAGTAATGTTGCCTACCTCTTCTCTATTCTGGGTCCCTCCAATAACCACTCTATTGATTTTCACGAAGTTGGGCTATTTTCCTTCATATTCATTCTTAATCTGCCTAAGAATTATTAAACAGTTGGTACATAGTTTCCAACAGAGCTGGCTGCCCATCAGGGCTAGCATGGCTGGTTGGTGTTTGGAGGTGGTGGAGAGCCCTGTGATGCCATGGGATGATCAGAGATGTCCTCATGAGTTTCAATTACCACAGCAGATGTTGTCTTATCAATTGAGAATTAGTGTCAGGTTGGCAATCTTTCATGGATTGTAATGATAATCTACTACCAAGCCGTGTTTTGATCCTGTAAATTTCCAGGCTCCTCCTCCTCCCCCCATTAAAGTATGAATGGTGGATGAAAAGGTTCCATTTCTCCTTCCCAAGTGCTTCCTCTAGAAGGTTGTTCTCATGGAGCAAACAAAGGCAGTCCCTAAATATGCAGGTTTAAGCTCACTACCTTTCCAGCCTGAGCTTGTAGCCTACTATGCTTTAGCCAAACTAGGAGCCTACTGGTTCCTCGAATTGAACATTCCATTTCCCACTTCCCTGAATTTACACAAACCATCCATCATACCTGTAATGCACTCTTTCATCATTTTCACCTCTCACACTTCTTATTTTTCTTCAAGGCTAAACTCAGCTTAGGGGCCACCTTCTTCATAAAATTTTTCCTGATTCCCCCCAAGTTGTTAGTACTTTTTCCCTCCTCGTATGACCTAGTATTTGCTTATCTATGTGTGTGTTATATTTGCTCAGTAGATCGTCAGCTCCTGGAGAGTAACAACTCTCTTCCTTTTTGTCTTTGTGGTCCAAAGTGCTATGCCTGGTGTGTAGTAGGCAGTTCATAAATGTTTGTTGAGTTGAACGATTACTTTTTCAAAGGAGAAAGAAAAGTGGGAAAAAAAGCACCTGGTCTTCATCCACTTCTCTTCCTTTAACATGAAAACAAAGGAAACCCCTCCTAGGGAAGCCTGCCAAAGCCTCACTTCAGCTGCCCTATTGCCCCAGGCCCTACAGTCCTCCTCTGTTCCTATGGAATGGAGGAATCATTTTTAGAGATCCCTGGAAACTCTTGAGCTGATTTCCCTGAAACCAGCACACAAGGGGCTGGCTCTGCACAGTGCATTTGAAGGGAGCTGTAAAGGCATCTGTGAATGCTTTCTTCTGTCAGCAGGGTCTAGAGTGCTCTGTTGGTTAAAGGGAATAAATTAATCAGGTTGTCTGCATTGAAATGTATGGGTAGTTGAGAACATGAGAGGAGAGAGGGATGTGGAACAGGAGGGAATCTTGGAGGAGTCATAATAATAGCTGGCATTTCTATAGGGTTTTACAATCTACAAAGCAGTTAATGAATATCATATCCTTGCGACCTCAAGACAACCCATGGAGGAAGAACTACTGGGCTTATTATCCACATTTTAGAGACAGGGAAACAGCCTCCAAAAAGCTGAGTAACTTGCCCCTGCTCACGTAAATTCTCATGTGTAAGAGACAGTATTGACTCTAGATCTGCCACTCTTTTCCCTGATACAGCTGGGTCCTAATTAGTGTGAATAAGTGGGTGCATTATTAGAATCTGTATGGCATATGTCCGGTGGGTTGGAATTGCTGACCATACTTTTCACGATTATAAACTTGAATAGTTTGAATACACTCGGCTACTTCATGGAATTAATTATTCGCACTAATCAGGACCTAGTTGTCGATACTCAAATTTCAGGGCATCAGGAGAACCTGCATTTTGGTGTGGTAACTCAAAGATAAGAATAAACACCTCTTGTGAGGTGTTGAACGAACAGCTAAAAGCTTAAGTAGTTACGCTCTTTCTACATCTTAACCATCCCCCTTGGAACAATATAGCACTTCCCTAGCCCCACCCAGTAACTCCCAGAGACATCAGCAAACAGACAGGTGTCTCCACTCTCCATCCACTCCTGGTCCGAATGGATTCGGGATTGAAGAGGAGCATGGGGTTCGAGCATTGTTTACCTTCATCACTGGTTTGGAGCTGGTTCATGTTCTTGAAGCTGTTTGTGAAGGTTTTCATGGCAGCGCTGGCTTTGATGCTTTTGCTTGTCTTCTCAGCTTCTCGGAGCTACGGGAATGACAACAGCAACAACAACAGTAGCAACAGCGACAACAGCAGCAACAGTAACAACAACAGTAGCAACAGCAGCAACAGCAACAACAGCAACAATAGTAACAACAACAGCAACAGCCACAACAGTAACAACAACAGTAACAACACCAGCAACAGCAACAACAGTAACTACAACAGCAACAAGAACAGCAACAGCCACAACAGTAACAACAACAGTAACAACAACAGCAACAACAACAGTAGCAACAACAGCAACAGCAGCAACAGCAACAACAGTAACTACAACAGCAACAAGAACAGCAACAGCCACAACAGTAACAACAACAGTAACAACACCAGCAACAGCAACAACAGTAACTACAACAGCAACAAGAACAGCAACAGCCACAACAGTAACAACAACAGTAACAACAACAGCAACAACAACAGTAGCAACAACAGCAACAGCAGCAACAGGAACAACAGTAACTACAACAGCAACAAGAACAGCAACAGCCACAACAGTAACAACAACAGTAACAACACCCGCAACAGCAACAACAGTAACTACAACAGCAACAAGAACAGCAACAGCCACAACAGT
Source organism: Trichosurus vulpecula (assembly GCF_011100635.1). NCBI lineage: Eukaryota > Metazoa > Chordata > Mammalia > Diprotodontia > Phalangeridae > Trichosurus > Trichosurus vulpecula. Next base: position 47,238,924 of record NC_050577.1, on the reverse strand, counting down.
AACAACAACAGTAACAACAACAGCAACCACAACAGTAGCAACAGCAGCAACAGCAACAGCATAACTACCACAGCAACAACAGCAACAGCAACAACAGTAACAACAGCAGCAACAACAGTAGCAACAACGACAACAGCAACAACAGCAACAGCAGCAACAGCCACAACAGTAACAACAACAGCAACCACAACAGCAACAACAGCAACAAGAACAGCAACAGCAACAACAGTAACAACAGTAACAGCAGCAACAGCCACAACAGCAAGAACAGCAACAGTAACAACAACAACAGCAACAACACTAACTGCAACAGCAACAAGAACAACAGCCACAACAGTAGCAACAACAACAGCAACAGCAGCAAGAACAGCAACAGCAACAACACTAACTACAACAGCAACAGCAACAACAACAGCAACAGCAACAACAGTAACAACAACAGTAACAACAACAGCAACCACAACAGCAGCAACAGCAACAGCAATAACTACCACAGCAACAACAGCAACAGCAACAACAGTAACCACCACAGCAACAACAGCAACAGCAACAACAGTAACAACAGCAGCAACAACAGTAGCAACAATGACAACAGCAACAACAGCAACAGCAGCAACAGCCACAACAGTAACAACAACAGCAACCACAACAGCAACAACAGCAACAAGAACAGCAACAGCAACAACAGTAACAACAGTAACAGCAGCAACAGCCACAACAGCAAGAACAGCAACAGTAACAACAACAACAACAGCAACAACACTAACTACAACAGCAACAAGAACAACAGCCACAACAGTAGCAACAACAACAGCAACAGCAGCAAGAACAGCAACAGCAACAACACTAACTACAACAGCAACAGCAACAACAACAGCAACAGCAACAACAGTAACAACAACAGTAACAACAACAGCAACCACAACAGCAACAACAGCAACAAGAACAGCAACAGCAGCAACAGTAACAACAACAGCAACCACAACAGCAATGACAGCAACAACACCAACAACAGCAACAACAGCAACAACAGTAACAACAGCAACAGCAACAACAGCAACCACAACAGCAACAGCAACAACAGTAACAACAGCAGCAGCAACAACAGCAACAGCAACAAGAACAGCAACAGCAACAAGAACAGTGACAACAGCAGCAATAACAAACAATACCAACAACAACAGTGACAAACAGCTAGTACCTTGACGGTACTTTAATGTTTACACATTGCTTTACAAATATTATGTTATTTACTTTACAGCAACCCTGGGAGTTGGATGTTAACATTACCCTCTTTTTATAGTTGTGGGAAACTGAGTCAAAAAGAGGTTAAATGACTTGCTCAGAGAAGATTTGAACTAGATCTTTCTGCTTTCAGGTCCAGGACTCTATCTACTGTGTCACCATAACTGCCTTTGTGACGCAAATGGGGGGATGGGGCGCAGGTGATTGAGGGTGGGGAGGGAATGGTGAGATCCCTAAGAGCAGTTTTATTTCTTTAATAGCTTATCTGAAATACTCTCAGTTATTGATGCTATGGATAGCTATTATATACTGCTTAAAAAAGGGAGGGCAGAAAACTACTTTGTGAACTGAAAGAAGTTTTGGTTAGAAGTGTGGAGAAGAATTGATATTACATAAACAAATACACATATGTATATAAACTCCTTGAGGGAAATGAATATGAATGAAATATATAAATATATACATATATAAAATATATCTATGTATTATCTGTAAAAGATAAAAGTGTAGTTCAATTCCTTTGGGAGATTATATTTGTATATGTGTGTATGTATGTGTGTGTATGTATGCACATATATGTGTGTATGTATTTATGTATGTATGTATATATATATGCCATTTCCTTCAAATAATTTACATATGTACGTGTCAGTGAGTGTGTGCATTTGTTTCTTCCAAGGAAATGTCCAAGGTACTAGAGATACTGAGCAAAGACGGATTCATTCACACACACACATGTGAAAAAATATATGTGTGTGTGTATACTGATACATACAAATATGCACATATGTTGTCCTCTCTTTGTATCTCTAGCACCTTGCACATAGTAGGCACTTGATAAATGATTCTGGAATAAAGCAGCATAACATATGCGGAACATTTTGTCAACCTTGATTTACTATATAAATGTCAGTTATTAATGTTAGACAAGGCAGATAGTGGGTTGGGAGGAAGAGGGGATGGGGTGGGGGTGGGGGCTATTTCTTGGTGTGAGGTCCAGCAGATGAGTCAGCCTCTGGAGATTAAGTAACATGTTATCATGACAACATGCTTTCCTTGCAATATTATTCACAGGATTAACTTTAGTCAGGCTGAATTGCTGGGGTTATAAATTTATCACACATGCATAGTTTGTGAATTCATTGTAATTCCACTCTAATTTGGCATGAGCTAATATTCCTGCTTGTTATAAATCATTACCATTATTATAATTAACCCCCAAATGCCCCCATATATGAATGGATGCTATTGAACAATGTAAGTGCTAATTTCTTTTTTTTGATGCTGAACTTGAGATTTGGTTTCAGGTGAGAATTTCAGTTAATTTTTTGCTTTATCTCTAGGTGCTACAATGGATAGAGTATTGGACTTGGAGTCAGGAAGACCTGAGTTCAAATCTTCACCTTGATGCTTATTAGATGTGTGACCGTGACACTTAATCTCTTTCAGTCTCAGTTTCTTCATCTGTAAAATGGGGATAATGATAGTTCTCACCTAACAGGTTTGTTGTGAGATGAAAATGTAAAATGATTTGCAAACCTTAAATTACTATATAAATTCTAGCTAAAATTATTATTATTAGTAATACAGGGTGTCCCTAAAGTCTGGACACATAAGAAAATTGATGGCAATGTGGAATTATTGCATCGAGTTCATGTGAATCTTGCAAAACGCATCAACCTTTGCATCACAAACGATGGAAATCATAAAACGTGGTTGAAAATTTCATTCATTTCATTTCTTGAAAATATGCATTTTTGCCTATGTGTCCAGACTCTGGGAACACCCTGTATATCTGGGCTCGTGGGGTAAGTCTATTTGAAAATGAATGAACCTGGGGCATCTAGGTGGCTCAGTGAGTAGAGTACTGGCCCTGGAGTCAGGAGCACCTGAGTTCAAATCTAGCCTCAGACACTTGACACTAGCTGTGTGACCTTGGGCAAGTCACTTACCACCAATTGCCCTCTCCAGAGAACAAAAAGAAAAGAAAATGAACGAATCCATCCCTACACTCTACAGGAAGGAACACCTATTCTACTCACTGCCTGGATTTTCTTCCTCAAGTGTGTATTGGCTCGTGCAAGGCCTTTAGAAACAGAATTCAAGTAGTAGATAGCCAGGCTGCAAAAGAGAAAAACATGATTTAATTACCTTTGGAATTAATCACAGTTAAAGTTCAATACTGCTCAGTTTCCCAAGGATCCAGGGGGCAGAGGCCTGGGGAATGGAGACTCTGCTCTTTTGCTGAGAAAGAGGTACTTTTATTTCCCTAAAGCATTTTTAAAATGCTTTCCACATTGGAGAAGAATATTGATGATTCTGAGTGGTAAGGGTTGGCTGAGAGTGACCTGAGATAGAAAAAAAACAGTGTGTGTTGGGGGTGGGAGGCATGAAGGGGGTGGTGTTCCCATTCCCACTCTAAAACTTCTTGAGCCATGGAGATGCATTGATTCATTGATTTGATAAACATTTCTTAAATGCTTGTATGCTAGATACTATGTTAAGAGCTAGGAATGTGGAGAAAGGCAAATACATTGTCCCTACCCCCAGGAGCTGGCATTTTATTTAATGGAAGGGCAGGACAAGAGCTCTTGGAGCAACGCTCTCCCATGAAAGTTAGGCTAGCTTTTCTTCAAAAGGTATTGAAGTCATTTCTGAGACTGGATTGGGTCGGGGGGTGGGGGGGGGGCTCAAGGCATTGATATCACTCCCAAACAAGCAAACAAAAACAAATGAGGAGCTCCAGGTGCACTTGGCTGATGCACTAAGATGGCTGACTCAGAGGAAAGAGAGATTCACTCAGCTGAATCAACTCAGCATCCTCAATGCCTACCCTTAGTGAAGATTCTTTTCCTGCTATGGCTAAATGTCTCCTTTGGATAACAGTCAAATAACCTACATGTATCTCATTTCATTCCAATATTGAACACAAACTATCAGCGGACTGGCTTGTATCAGGACCAGTCCAGAATAACGTGGCAGTAAATAGTTTGGAAATGACTAAGGTAAAATGAGGTAACTCTTGACTCATTGGGAATTCCTACTTTAAAAGGAAGAAACTGAGGCCGAGATGACAATTGACTTGTCTAAGGTCATAAAACTAGTAAGAGGCAAGATTTGAACTCAGATCTTCCCATCTTCAAGCGTTGTGCTCTATCTGCTGTACCGCTTGGCTTTCCCCAGTGACTTTGCTATTTCTGGCCCCATTGCCTCCCAGTTTGTCCACAGAGAAGGATATATATCTTTTTAGTTTAAATGAGATGTTCGTCAAGCACTTTGCCAATGTTACTGCATTATATCAATGTGAGGGATTATTATTATAATTGTTATTTCATTCATCTCTTTTTTTTTAATGGGTGGCAAATTTGGTTAGAAGTGGCCATGAGACAAGTGGTCTTGTGGATAGAGTGCTAGACCTAGAGTTGGGAAGACCTGAGTTCAAATTCAACCTCAGATACTTATTAGGTGTGTGACCCTGGGCAAATCACTTAACCACTGTTTGCCTCAATGTCCTGATCTGTAAAATGGGAACCATAACAGTACCTACCTCCTAGGTTTGTTGTGAGGATCAAAAGAGATATTTGTAAAACATTTTGCAAACCTTAAAGTGATACACAAATTCTATTCTTCTTTTATCATTAATTTATTCTTCATTTATAAAATGGCTAGCATAATTAATTTTTGTAATTGAATGAGAGTGCTGGGATGCTAGTTTATCTCTGTAGACTCATATCAGGCATCTTTGAGACAACTGCGTTATCCAAGAAGACAATGTGGATTTTATACATGTGCCTTACCATTTCTTCCACTATGGCTCCATACTTTGAAAGCTTTTCATTCCATGTATTTTGGAGGAACTATGGAAATTCAGTATGAAGACATCTATTAATACATGGTTCTTAAATTTTTGTGGGTCATCATTATGTCCAGACAATTGCGAATGACAATTTGGTCTGTAATAATGCTTCAATTCCAATCTAGTTCCTTTGTTGAGTTCTCCAGGATTTGTTTTTGGAGTTTGTTGTCGTTAATAACATCCTCCCCCCCCCCAAGTACTTAAGCACTTCATTAAATATTGTGTTAATCTATGCTGTGTTTGAATCTGGACACTTTCCCCAAAGGCAAGGCTGTCAGTGCTCTCATCAATTTGGAATTCAGTCTTCTATTATCTGCTATGTTCTGGGAGATTCACTGTTGTTATACAGTGTGATCAAGATTTTTATTTCCCAAACTTAAAGATTAGGTTTATCCCATTTTTCTCAGAACTCTCTGGTAAGATAGGCAAATATTATGTTTGTTTTGCAGGTGGAGAGACTGAAATAAATAAGAGTTAAGTGTCTTCTTCAAGGCTACAGAGCAATTTAACTACTGAACTACTTTCAACCCTTTGAGTAATTGGTAGCACCAATCTTAAATGCTTGTATCCAACTCCTCTTTTTGCTAGGCAGCCCTGGCCCTTGGCATGTACAACTTTTTCAAAGGATATGCTTAATAATCCCCGTCATCTCCCAGCATTTAAGCTAGTGTAAGGTGTGCTAACGAGGTTGGAAGGCATCTGGAGGCTGTAACCTGGGATACAACTTCCTAATGGTCACATCTCTGGGTAAATTGTTACTAGAGAACAGAGCTGGGACCATGGTGACAGGAGACCCTCTTGCTTAGTGGTCTTTTCTGCTTTCTTTCTGAGACAAAGGTGGTTTTGATGAGGTGTTTGTGCTTGGACCCTAAATCCTAACAGCCTCTGCTTGGGTGCCTGTGCCTGAACCCCAAGTTCAAAATACATCCAGTTCTCATAAACACATCTCATTCCCAAAACATTCTATCCCAGCCTGCCCCAACTTATCTCTGCTTCTTCCTTTGCAATCAGCTATGTACAACTATAGATTGAATTCTAGATGCTGATAATTGACTGAACACTGAGTCACAACCATATTTACTATTCACTGCCGTTTCTAACATGTATCCTAGACCTAGTATTTTGTCTAACAAGACATTAGATAAGAAACTATTCCCTTTAGCCCCTGACAGTGAACTTAGTGACTTTTCACAGTAAAGACCACACCCGTAGTAACCTCCCTGTGGGCTCTTTCCTAGAGAACTCTGGGTAATATGCCTACACAGTAGATACTAAATGTGCATGTTCCTTTAAGAACTAACCACTCCTTGAACACGCCCTAAACCACTCCCTAATCCCACCCCCAAACACCTAACTGACATGCCCCCCCCCATCCCCTATTAGCTTCTGTAAAGGCTCCCCCTGCACCTCTGTATGGTTGCAGGTTCCCTAAGGACTCTTGCTCACTTTATTTATGTAAAGCGTAATAAATCTTTGCCTCCTTGACTTAAAGAATGCTTGTGTCTGCGAACTCATTTCAGGCGGCCCCTTCCTGGGAACTTTGGTTTGGGATCCCTGCATCCCTGGCTTTCTTCTCCCCCCTCTACATTTGTTTCTCGCTCTACAATTTCCTTTCTTTAGTCCAGCTAAGGTACTGTTCAATGTATTTCTTCCCTTTGTTGTAATTTCCGAAATCTAATCTTTCTTTGGACTCGGGCTAATGCCATTTTGCCGTCATGACCTCATTGGACACCCAATCTTTAAAGCATTACTGGAAAGTGAATCATGGGGCAAGAAAGGTTGTGACTTGTAGGAACTACCATGTGCAATCTGGCTTCACTTTTGTATCTTTGAGATCATTTCTACCTTGGGGGGGGGGGGGGTGCGCTGTCCTTGGTACTGACTCTTCTGCTTTCTAAAAGACTCTGCTAAAAATCCTGGAGGCGAATTTCAAAGAGGATGGAAACATTGTGCTTTTTAATAAATCAGCTGCAGTAAACCACTGAAGACTCGGGAAGTAAAGGGAGGTTTGTGGATAGCCAGAAGTGTGGCAAGAAGACTGAGGAAAGTGTGGAACTGTATTCACATGCTCTTTGGGTCTCTGGGATGGTGAAAGGGCAGAGACAGTTTACCTTAGCATATGTGTAAGTGTGGGTCACAATAAGAATAACTCTGGAAGAAGGAACACTTCTCTACAAATAAAAACAAACAAAACTAAGCATAAATACTTAAAGTTCAAGGTCTTGGAGGCCCAATCTAATATAGGCAACTATTGATTACTCACATTAAGAAAGGGTGCCCTTGTGTGGATAATCAATTATCCCCAGGTAAGAAGCCATCTACATTTTTCTGGTGTCATTGTAACTGTCTCAATAATATTTTACTTAAATTGATGTAGCATCTATTTACATTTCATAAATATAGGAAAGAAGTTGGCATATGGGGGGAATCTGTGTGAGTTAGAGAGGAATAGGGGGTAGAGGGTGCCATGTAGCACAGGAAAGCTTCTGTTTTTTTTTAAATTGCTGGGAATGATCAAGACATGGTTGCATAGTTTCATTAGGGCCTAATTTTTTCCACTTAGTGGGATACTACTGACCAAGTGCAGACCAAGAACAAAAAGGTAGAGGTAATTAAAACCCTCCATCCTTCTGTCCATATCTCCATTATAGTCTAGTTTTACTGGGGGAGGTGCCACACACAACCCAGAAAAGAGTTGACTTTGGGAGAAGGGATTTTCATGGCACCAAAACAGGAGTATTTTGGTCACCACTGTTTTGAATTCACCTCCCTTCTCTCATATCTTCCTTATTCTCTGGTGAGAAATTCTTTGGGGATCGCCAAAGAGGAAGCCAAATGCCTTCTTGGCTTTTTTTTGTGAAGTTTGGAGTTGAGAGGGAAACTTATTTGTCTAAAGTACCTTGGGAAGCAAGAATATGAGACCAGAAAATAGTCCATGTTTCCAGAAGTTGCAGAGAAAAGACTAGGGTGGGAAGTATCACAAGATACTGGCATGCAAGTAGACAGGGTCCACATCCAACTCACGCCATGAGTAGAATGGCAGGTATGATGAGGCCTGGATTTGCTATATAACCAAAGATCTTGCTGACAAAGGTTGGGAAATCATTCTCAATGGTTTCCTGGATGACATCATACATTCTGGTTTTCCCACTAGGAAGAAGAGAGGACTGGTCAGCCACACATTAATTTTTTATCATCGTTATGATTTATATAATTAGCAATTGTGTTCCTGCTATTTTAAGTTGTGTTACTCCTGTCAATACAGAATAGACAAGTCTCATTGCTAATATGGCAGAGATATAGACTGTTCAAAGGAAGACTATTAGTGTAAATCACATCTATAATAGAACTAAAAACAGAATTTTTAGTTTATATCTATATTTTCTGTTTTCCTTTCCCATAGACTCATGTCTGCACATATCACAACACATTGTACTCTCAATAATCATACCTTTACATTCTCTTTATTTCTTCTGTTTCTCTTTCCTTTTTCTGTAATGTATTTTACCATTTTTCTTCTACCCTTGTACCCTCATTCCACCATTGGTGAGTTCCACCCAGACCTTCCATTTTGAGGAAGGTCCCAGATAAGTGATCCATCCTTCACTTGGTAGACTTTGCCTCCCTGATTCAGTGTAGGTATCTTTGTCTACTCCTGCTTTGGAGCTCCCTTTAAGTACTATCTTTCCCCATTAGAATGTAAGCTACTTGAGGGTTGAGACTGCCTTTCATTTTGTTTGTATTTCTGTCTCTAGCACTTAGCACAGTGCCTGGCACATATTAAGTGCTTAATGAATGATTGTTGACTTGACTTTTTCTTGCTAGATCTTCTCTTACTTCTCTTATATACTTGTATCCTTCTCTGTTGATAAGTTTGTGTCTTTACACTCTCTCCTTTTTGTTTATTTTAAAAATCTTATTTGATTTTGAGTTTACATGAACAAACATGGACATTTCAATATGAGAGTTAATAGCTCAAATTTATGAAGTTCTTAAGGTTTTGCAAAGGGTTTTGTGTGTGTTATATCATTTGGTCCTCATAGTAACATTGTAAGGTAGGTGCTATTATTGTCCATATTTTATAGATGAGGAAACTGAGTTTGAGATTAATTAAGTGATGTGAATAGAGTCACACAACACCATGAGATAAATAATAGATTTAAGGGATGGACTTTTACAACAACAGAATATTTAGGATCATTGTAAGTATTGTACTTTCCAAAATGTGATCCAGTCTGATTTACTATAAAATTCTGTTGCTTCCTACTTGTCCATCTGCAAGGTCTATCCAAAATATGCATTTTGAGAGACTAACTTGATGGGCTTCCTGTTCTGTAGCATGCCATAGTCTGGGCTGTATACATTTTTCATCCACTTTATTTCTCTGGTGTGGATGGCCACATCTTTTGCATTGTTGTGGATTTCACTAAGGAGGTTGTGGAGTATGTTGGGGTTTGATAGAATTAGTACAATAGGAATTAAATATGTGAATAGGAGCATTTGAAGAAACTTAACATATATATGGAATCCTTCTGGCTGAGCATTGTGTTAGATATCTTCCATCAATGGCACATCTTTTAGGTGAATATGTGCCTCCTTGTTTATACTTTTCTTTATACCTATATATTTGCAGATATCCTCTTAGAAATGTTCTCTATTGACACTGCTATCTCAATTATACAGAGGGGATAACCTATAATGATCAAGGAATATGTCCAAGTTGACTCTATAGAGCCTGTAGTGAAACTGGCATAGATCCGGGGCCTCCTGATTCCTTTTCCAGTCTTCAGTCCAGGGGCCTAGAATGCTCCTTTGCCTTTCAAAAAGAAGATATCAGGTTTATGGAGTTTTGCAGTCCTTTCTCTCTCTTCCCGTCCCCACCCTCACCCCACCCACAACTTTCTACCACCTGGCATTAGAACTTCTGCAAAGTTGTGGTCAGGAGATAGAGAGGAACTGAACCAATCAGAAAGCATTTATTAAACACCTACTCTGTTCAGGCATTGTGCTAGGTTCTGGGGTTAAAAATACAAAGAATGATACAATCTTTGCTCACAAGGAGTTACAATCTAATAGAATGAAGTAGCAATGAAGTCTCAATCAGTCCACTCTTTATTCTCCTTGTTCATAGTTTTGGCAAATGGTTAAATAGAAAAGGGTAGGCTGAATTTATGGTCTAAAACAAAGTGTGGAGGACAGTAGTACATTTCCCTGATCACTTTTTCCACTTCTTTTATTAGCACCAAAGATCAAGACTGGGTTACATTTGAATGGGCAGAATCTATGATGTTTTCTTACTAGTGATATCATGCCAGAAAGGCACAAAGTGTGAGAGAGATATTTATAAACTGTGTGCCTGCCTCCCTTCTCTCCACCCCCCAACACAGCGTAATCAAATTAAAAATGAATGATCAGAATCCAAAATATACTCTTGAAATCCTAATTCTGTCTCCTGTACAGAAGCAAATAAGTATGCCCTGGAGTACAATAGCTGATTTAACAAGCCGATGACAGGCCATTTCTTTAAGCCCTCTGAAGATTTCTAGCTAGTGCTCTGTTCATTAGCAAAAGCTCAGGACCATGCAACCAAAGATCCAATTTGTCCAGATTTGCTGCCTTCCTCTGACTAAGATAAGATGTTGTGTCTCTGCATCCAATTAGGGCTTGATTAGCATGCCAGGGCCAGCCAAGGCCAAGGCAGAAACATGGGAAGAAATACTCTTGGGGGAGCCAAGGTGAACTAGGCTTGAGTCTGTAAAGCTTTGTCATTGGGTGAGCTAAGCATCCAATTGTATTTAACCAACACCATGTCTTGCCATCCCTCTCCCCTTCTAGTTGGTCCAATTTACTGTTTGTTTTACTGGAAAGTCAGATTCAATGGCCAATGTGTAAATTCTGGGTACTTTCCACCAGTTTATAAATCATCCTTACCCCAGTCCACCTTCCTTAGAAAAACTTTCACCATGAATCCTATAGATGACTCTTTTATGGTTCCCTAAGCACTGTGATAGGGAGTAGAATGGAAACTTCTTGAGAACTGAGACTTTTCATTTTTGTCTTTGTATTCCTAGCATGTAGGACTGTGGCATACACATAGCAAGTGCCTAATGAATGTTTGTTTTGTTTACAAAGTAATAAAATCAGCCCTTTGTCCTTCCAGGTCTCCATATTCATCCACTTGGAATTTGTCTTCTAAATGGGAAAAGGGAAGGGAACAAGCATTTATTAAGTGCCTACTATGTGCCAAGTACTGTGCTAAGCACTTTATGAATATTATCTATTTTATAGGATTAAGAGCTGGAAGTGAATTTAAAAGTCATTAGAAAAAATGATTATGTGGCATCTTTCATTTTTATCACTAATATTTCTTGGTGTATTTCTTCCCCACTCAAAGAGCTATTCCCATAACAAAGTATAAAGAAAAAAATTGATAAAATGAAATAATATGTTGGAAAACTCCAACATTATAGATAGTATTCCATACTCATAGGTTACTGCCTCCAAATGGATATGGGGAAAGTTAATCTCATTTTGTAAATAGGCAAAGTGAGGCCCAGAGAAATGACTTGCAAGAGGTAACACAAGTAGCAAAGCTGGGATTTGACCTTAGGTTCTCTGACATTAAACCCATCACTCTTCCCCCTTCTTTTTTCCCTCTTAAGTCTCATGGTAATTAGAAGAATTTATGATTAACTGAGAGCAAAGATCATTACTCCATTTCAAATGAGGAAACTGAGGCACATAGAGGTTAAGCAATTAAGTTGAGACTCACACCTAAGAGTTCTGATATGAGCCCAATGCTTGTTCTCAAGTCTGGACCCAAGCTATGGATTTGATCACATAAAACGAAGATTAGAGTGCTGGGTTTTTTTGCACATATGCATGCATTGTACCTGAATGGTCCACAGTCAAAAGAAGGTGGCAGGGACATGATGGTATAAGCCACTGGCAAGAGACTGAGAAACAGGACCAGTAGTAACAAGCCCATGTAAAAATTATTGGATTTGGAGGCCTTGAAAACCCGTTCATGGGGAACGTTGCTGCTCATCACTGCCCAGCACTGAAAATACATGGAGGTCAATAAGCGTAGCACATTAATTCCAACTAGTCCAGGTGCATAAAAGGAGCCCATCCTGAAAAACAAAACCAAAACCAAACGTAAACAGAAGGGAATAGGAAAAGTGGGGCAATGGGAGTCTTTCCATAGCAATGGGAAGAAGGCTCTGTGAGGGGAGGAGTTGGAGAGCTCCACTCAGCTTATTTTCTAGTTCATGAAGCTATTCATAATGAAATCTTCCAACATGTGAGAGAGGCAATAAGGCAAAGGGGAGAAGAGGATAGATTGAGAATCAGGAGGCTTGAGTTCTAATCTTAACTTTTCTATTGTCCAACTGAGTGACCACTGGCAAATCACCCTTATCTGAGTTTCTACCTACACAAAATAAAGTTGGTTTTCAAAAAAATTATTTGAGCCCTTTAAATGAAGGGCAAAGGCTAATGACTAATACTACTCTATTAGAACTTCTAAAATTCAGGAGAGTGTCTGGAAGAAACTAGTGATGCCCTTCTATATTCTTTCCTCTAAGTATACCATTTAGAAAGAGGACCAATGAATCACTAATGCTCATGTCAAAGTCTCATATGTTAACACTTTTCTGTTTAGGCAAGAGGATTTTGCTAAAGAAAATAGCACAAGGGTGCAACCAGAGTGGCTGGTTTCTTTGGGGAAATGGACTCCTGCTTAAGCCACATGGGGAAAGCCCGGAGAGCAAGATGAGACCAAGTGGGAAGGTGACACAGAATCATTAAATGTAAAAGCTGAGAAGTACAATCATTTTATAGTTGAGGAAACTGAGTTCCATTGAGATGAATTGATTTGCCTGTGATCACACAGTGCTATATAAATAAATAGTTTTTTAATCATCATTCACATTGAAATCATTATTCATGATTAAATCAGGAATACAATTCAATGTCTTATCTCCTCAAAGGAGGTGCCCCCTAAAAACTAAAGAAATTTCTTACCAGATCATTCCTTGGTTGAAGATCAAACCCAACACATTTCCACTGATGTCAAACTCTGAGTATGAAGGCTGCCCAAAAAGGAGAAACAGGGGAAGCATACTTAAATGAGGTCCACAAGTGGTTAGCTGTAGTTCAAGCTGAGGTTGTATAACATTTACAGTACCAACCACAGACTGTTAGTATTGAAGGCCAACTGTAGCTGGTAGCCATCACCACCATTCTCCCGCTGGGACTCCCTTCCTTTGATGTTACTTTGGATTTTTAGGAGGACATATTCTTAAAACTAAACAATATTCTTAAAACATATTCTTAAAACTAAACAATACTGGCTGTTAGAATATAAAACCTTTGAGGCTAAAGACTTTTTAAAAATCTTTCATTGTATTCCTTGTACTTTACATTGTTTCTGGTATACAATAAGCAGTTAATATATACGTCTTGACTGAGACTGAAAAAGGAAATGAAATTTGCTTTTTCTATGAATTGTGGCTTTAAAGTATTCCCTTTCTGTCTATTTGATTTAGTTTGGTCATTTACTGGGGAGCCAAGATAGGGGACTGCCTTTATTTCTTCCACCCTTGTAAGTGTGCCTTGGAGAAAATAAGCAAAGAGTGAGTTCAATAAATAAAATAGGTAGATAAATTTCATTCATTAAGTTGTGAGATGTGAAAAAAAGACCTTTGGAAAACAAGCAGAATATTTGTAAGTTCTTTCCCACCAGCATCCCCTCACATCTGTGAACCTTACTAGCGAGTGCAGGGAGTTGACTGGGATTTTTGCTTTTTGTTTTGAACTTTGTCACCACATTGTGCATTTTATAAAGTATCTAAGAACAAAGAGGAAGGAAGGACTAAAGCATGGGCATTTCTAAGGGCTGCACTTTTCATGACGCCAAAGAAGGGATTCATGGGGAGGAGTAGAGGGAGCAGCTAAGTTAAGAAGGGGGAAAATTCAACCAAATATAGAAGGAAGAAATGATCATAATCCAAAGCTTTCCTTAAAGAATTCTAGGGTCTGTGCTTTCATCTAATCAAGTTTTTGTAGCTCTTACATCTCTAGTCTGACAAAATTTCTGAAGTATGGTAGACATTTTAAAATCAGGTCTTACCTAAGATTTATGTTTACCAACTGCCTAGCTCAGGCTCCATGCATAGTATTTATGTAATAATAGTGAATAGGTAGCACTGTAAGTGTTTGCAAAATGCTTTACAAATATTATCTCATTTGATCCTCACAACAACACTGGGTGGTGGGTGCCATTATATCACCATTTTACAGATGAGGAAATGGAGGCAGACAAAGATTAAATGACTTGCCCAGGGTCACATAGCTAGTGTCTGAGGCAGGATTTGAACTCAGATCTTCCTGATTCAATGTCGAGCATTCTATCCACTGCAATATCAGCTGTATTATGAGTTCATTGTGTTGTGCTGTATGGTTTTTACCTTTTTTCTGAAAAATTAAAAAAATTGAACTTACCCCAAAAAGGTGTACGTATACAGCAGAACAGAGAAAGAAGATTTGATATGAAATTGATTCTCCATGTTGCATTTTTCTTACTCTTTCTGGGGGCAAGTGTAAAGCTTTGCTTTAGGTAGATGAACTGAAAAGGTTCTTCTTAGCAGTAGGGTGGATGGAAATGTGACAAGATCCAGAAAACACTTCTGCAGCTGGCTCTACTTTGTCTTAAATGCAACATTCATAGTGTACCATCAGCAATTTGTATGCACAGACCCAGCCCCATCCCCAGCCCCAGGAAATCTGAGCATGTAATGGTATTGACTATTTAAGGGATGGTGTGATATTGCTTTACAAAAAAAAAAGATGTAGAGGCCAACCCAAGAAACAGTAGAACTCAGCTGTATTCCACCATTAAACAACCCAATTACCAAGTGATCTACCCTCTTAGACAAGCAGCAAATATAATTCTGATCCCCAAGGATTGAAAGTGAAAGGCTTTTGGTGAAGAGAAAAGTTGCTAGATTCTCTGAAAACCTCAGAAGGAAAAAATCCCTGGAGGGACTAAAGTGAAATTGAAAGACTTTGGCACTAAGGTTAAAAAAGCAAACCTATATGCCAAGGGAGGAAACCCCACACCCCCAAAATTGAGTATGAAAAAAGTTTTCTTGTAGGCTCCTCCTTGCTTTTAAAGATAAAAAAGGGGGGTGGGGAGGGGTAATGGCGCTGGCTGATTATTGAAATAAAAGGAACTTAACTAATGAGGTAAATAAAAATTTTTAAATCCCTTCTTCCTTCTCCTAACTTCAAGTAAAGGTCTTTGATAAAGGTCTCATTTCCAAGATATATAAGGAATGTCTTCAAATATATGAGAATAAGAGCTATTTCCTAATTGACAAATAGTCTAAGGATATGAACGGCAATTCTCAAGGGAAGAAACTGAGGTTATCTATAGCTATTTAGCTATGTGAAAGAAAAAAAAAAGCTCTAAATCACCACTAATTAGAGAAATGCAAATTATTGTAATTCTGAGATTCCACCTCATGCTTATCATATTGGCAAAAACGACAAGAAAAGGAAAAGATAAATATGGGAGGGGCTGTGGAAAAACAGGCACATTGATGGAATATTGGTAGAATGGTACAAGCATTCTAGAAAGCAATTTGTAATTATACACAAAAATTACTAAATGGTGCATATCCTTTCACCTAGCTATACCACTGCTAAGCCTATATCCAGAAGAGATTAATGAAAGAGGAGAAGGTCCTATATGTGCAAAAATATTTATGGCAGTTCTTTTTGTGGTAGCAAAAAACCCTGGAAGCTAAAGGCATACTCATCAATTGAAGAATGGATGAATATGTTGTGGTATATGAATGTGAGTGATAGAATGTGCTCTTAGAAATGAGGAACTAGATAATTTCAAAGAGGCATAGAAAAACTTATGATGCAGAGTGAAATAAGCAGAACCAGTAGGACAATTTCTACAGTTACAACATCACATAAAATAAGTGACTTTGAAAGCTGTAAGAACTATGATTGATACAAGGATCACCCACTATTCCAGAGGACCAATGATGAAACATATTGTCTACCTCCTGACAAAGAGGATGCAGAATGAGACATATTCTATTTTTGTATATAGACAACGAGGGAATTTGTTTTTTCTTGACTGTATTTGTTGCAATGAATTTGATTTTATTTTTTCTTCCTCCTCCTTTCCCCCAGTGGATTGGGAGGATAAGAGGGAGAGAAAAGAGATTTCTGTTATTTAAAAATAATAAAAAATAGAAAGTTCGGGAAAGGTTCTATAGACTTGAAATGTTACTTGAGCTTTCACATGACATTGTTTTACTTTGTTTTAAAAACCTCTTATGGAGTAAGTGCAATCTGTAAAAAGGTTCATAATGTCAAAATAAAACTCATGAATAAAACCTAAAAAAATTCAAGGACTCACTCCTCTGGTGGTTTTTTTTGTTGGCAGTGGTCAGGTACCTAGAGAGACATCTTTGCTAAGGTACTGCACAAACTATTAAATTTAGAGCCCCCAATCAATAAAACTGAAATCCAGGTGGCAATCATCCCATAGCCAGATAGTCCATTTACCCAGAACTATATAATGTCTTTGTTTTTGAATAAAGCCTAAAGCACCAGGATGATCTAGGCAACAGTCCAAGCAATGCTGTGATCCCTCACCTCCTGTGACCCTGGATGTATTCCATGTACATAATAATGCTGCATGGACCCTGTGATAGACCCTGGCTAGGAAGAAATGGCATTACCCCATTGGGAATCTGGACTCAGTCTCTGCCTCCTGAGGCTTCTGACTATATCTCTTTTGAGAAAAAAATTCTGGCTAACTTGCTATTGGGCCATGGAGGAACTACAGGCAAGCAGTGTTTGGATTCATGTATCTTTAATGGGGTGGTGGTGGGGCAGCTAGGTGGCACAGTAGATAGAGTGCCAGGCCTGGAGTCAGGAAGACCTGAGTTCCTAGGAAAGTCACTTAACCTTATTTGCATCAGTTTTCTCATCTGTAAAATGAGCTGGAGAAGGAAATGGCAAAGCAGTATCTTTGCCAAGTATTCTTGCCAAGAAAAACCCAAATGGGGTCATGAAGAAGCAGACACAACTGAAAATGACTAAACAGCAACAATCTTTAATGGGACCAAGACTCAATGGCATGGTTGGGGCAGGGGGAGAGAGGGATGGGGAAGAGCTATGCTAACAAGGAATGTAGGATTGGATTACTTTCTGTATTTTTTCCTATTCATTTCTGTTCTAAACAAATGTTTTATGTTTCTCCATAAAAAGATGTCTGTCGAATAGAATAGTTGTGATTTAGGACAATCTAAAGTGCCTCCTATGGTGTGAGGCCCTTCAAAAAGCACTAAGTACACTGGAATTGGATTGGATTGTTTATATTGCAAGGGAGCAACAAGCAAGCTTAAATAACTTTCCATGGAGACAGTAGGAATGCCAGGGAGTTGGAGAAAATGTGTATTTAAATTTTCAGAGATGCTAGTTGCTTGACAAATACTGTTTGGCTGCTAAATCTCTAGTTTGGGGGCTTTGGCCCTACAACCATGTAAGAGAACCCCAAGCTCATAAGTCATCAGTTTCATAAGTTCATAAGCTATCAATTTCATAAGCTCTTAAGCCAATTTCTCCCTGTCAAGGAGAGGACCTAAGTTTGATACAATAATTAGGACATTCCAGTCAAGGTATATCTTGAAGGAGGGGGAGAGAGAAGAGGAGGAGAAATCACAAAGCTGACTTACGACTTCTTTTAATCTTGTCCAATTCTAAGAACTTTCAGTTTTTTGGTTTATTGGATCCTAGTTGGGGAAGCTATATAAGGATTGGAACTTCAGTAGATGGCTCTCAAAGCAGGATGTTTTTTTCATCTTGATGGCAGATATCCATGGCTGAACTAGGAAGAAGGACCCTAATGTAGTTGGATTGTGGTTTGAGTCAATCTGTTATTGCTCCATTCGTGGCATGAAAATGAGAAAGGCAACACTGCCAAAATGCCAACATCAGTTGAACTGATTTAACTGAATAGGATGGGACAAGGACTGGTTTTCTTTTTCTTTTTGTATCCCCTGCACCCAGCCCAGTGCTTTGCAGAGAGTAGGTATTTCATTAATGCCTGTTGAATGAATTATGAAATAATTGATTATGAAAGGGCCTTTCTCAAGGTTTATTCCAAAGGAATGGACCAAGAGTCATGCCATTATTTGATTTGTCTAGCGCTTCCTGAAATGACAGAAGTTTTCTTACGTTATTTTTCTCTTCTTCTTCTTTCCCTATGATTCTATTTTTGCTTTACCCTCTTTCTCTCTCCTTTACTCTCCTGGTCTTCTGGCCTCATTAATAAATCTTTCCATGCTCACATATCTATGGCATCCATCTAAGTAACATCTAAATTTATTGACTAAATTTTCCTTACATCAAAGACCACCATTTTAGAAGGTCATAGTATAAATTAAACTGGAATAAGCTATGTTTTTCCTTCTTCAAGCAAATCTCCTGGCTTGTACAAAATGCGGAATAGACACTTCCATTCTCTGAAATAGCAAATAGGCTGTCCTTAGGCATTAAAAAAAATCCATCAACTACATATAAAAATAAAATAAAGGAGTTAAAAACATTTGTACCAAAAGCCTATAAAACAATGACCTACAAATCCTGCCTCCAGGTCCCAACACCAGCAGTAGTTCATGAATCTGACAAAGCAAGCCCGGAGGAAGTCTCCCAGCAGGATGGTTATAAATGTCACCAGGATGTCAGACACTGTGAGTCTCACAAATTCCTGAAAAGGGAAGCAAAGAAAAGGGCAGTCAGTAGTTGTAGTTTTTCCCCAACTCTTCCTCAAGGCTGTCAGTAATCCTCTCGACTTCTACCCATTGATTTTTGGGGTCAATAGTGTTGCTTCTATCCTGGATCTGAAGTGGGTCCTCCTGATTTATTTTGAGAGGATCACTACAATCTCATTCCCTATTTAAGAGACAGTAGGACTCAAAAACAGACCGAAAATGCAAGAGTCAGGGGTTCTGTTGACATCTTGGATCAGATCACAGTGACACCTTCCTGTTTCTTGATGTTTTCTTCAATACAATGAGAAGAGCTCCACATTTTTTCTAGTTATTAGAAGGCACAAAACAGGAGGACTCCACAAATCTTTGGAAGGATGGACTCAATAAGAGTTGTCTGCAAGGGTCCAACTGTCCACTTATTCCAGATGTTTTTATGTGTTGCTCATTGCCATCACATCTGGGTGCTTTGTTAGTAACAGAAGTCCAAGGGAACTCTTACCAGTTCTCTCCACCACTCCACATAGCATAGGCTTTAGCCAATTTAATAAGAATTCACTAAGGACATAGTGTATACAATGCATTGTGGTAGGCATTAGGGATGCACAAAAGACCTGACAAACCCTATTTCCCATCTCAGTGCCTTTGCACTGATTGTCCCCCATGCTTGGAATGCATTCTCTCCTCACTTCAATCTCTTAGAAGCTATTTCCTTTCTTTTTTCTTCTTTTCTTTCTTTTCTTTTTTTTTTTTTGGCCATTCCACTTTTATTTTTTTATTAATTTATTTTTAGTTTTCAACATTCACTTCCACATTGAGTTCCAAATTTTATCCCCATTTCTCTCCTCCCCCACCTCAAGACAGTGAGCATTCTGATTACCCCTTCCCCCAATTTGCCCTCCCTACTATCACCTCCCCTTCTCTTATCCCCTTCCCTTCTATTTTCCTTTAGGGCAAGATAGATTTCTATACCCCATTGCCGGTATATCTTATTTCCCAGTTGCATGTAAAAACAGTTTTTAACATTGATTTCTAAAACTTTGAGTTTCACATTTTCTCCTCTCCTCCCTCCCCACCCACCCTCATTGAGAAGGCAAGAAATTCAATATAGGTTATACATGTATAGTCATGGAAAACAATTCCATAACAGTCCTATTGTGAAAGACTAACTATATTTCCCTCTAGCCTATCCCACCCCTCATTTATTCTATTCTCTCCTTTGAACCCTGTCCCTCCTCAAAAGTGTTTGCTTCTGATTACCCCTACTCTCATTTGTCCTCCCTTCTACCATCTCCCCTCTTATCCTCTTCCTCCCTACTTTCCTGTAAGGTAATATAAATTTTCATACCCAATTGAGTGTGTATTTTATTCCCTCCTTAAGCCAAATCTGATGAGAGTAAGGTTTACTCACTTTCTCTCACTTCCCCCCTCTTCCTCTCCATTGTAAAAACTTATTCTTGCCTCTTTTATGTAAGATAATTTACCCCATTCTATCTCTCCCTTTCTCTTTTTCCAAGTACATTCCTCTCTCACCCCTTAATTTTATTTTTTAAATATCATCCCTTCATATTCAACTCACTCTGTGTGCATGCTCTCTCTCTCTCTCTCTCTCTCTCTCTCTCTCTCTCTCTCAATATAGATATAGACATATTCCCTCCACCTACCTTAATACTGAGAAAAGTCTCATGAGTTACAAATATTATCTTTCCATGTAGGAATGTAAACAATTCAACTTTAATAAGTCCCTTATGATTTCTCTTTCCTCTTTACCTTTTCATGCTTCTCTTGATTCTTGTATTTGAAAGTCAAATTTTCTATTCAGCTCTGGTCTTTTCATCGAGAATTCTTGAAAGTCCTCTATTTTATTGAAAATTCATATTTTGTCCTGGAGTATTATACTCAGTTTTGCTGGGTAGGTGATTCTTGGTTGAAATCCTAGCTCCTTTGACTTCTGGAATATCATATTCCAAGCCCTTTGATCCCTTAATATAGAAGCTGCTAGATCTTGTGTTATCCTGATCGTGTTTCCACAATACTTGAATTGTTTCTTTCTGGCTGCTTGCAATATTTTCGCCTTGACCTGGGAACTCTGGAATTTGGCTACAATATTCCTAGGAGTTTTCCTTTTGGGATCTCTTTCAGGAGGCAATTGGTGTATTCTTTCAATTTCTATTTTCCCCTCTAGTTCTAGAATATCAGGGAAGTTTTCCTTGATAATTTCTTGAAAGATGATGTCTAGGATGTTTTTTGATCATGGCTTTCAGGTAGTCCAATAATTTTTAAATTATCTCTCCTGGATCTATTTTCCAGATCAGTGGTTTTTCCAATGAGATATTTCACATTGTCTTCTATCTTTTCATTCTTTTGGTTTTGTTTTATAATTTCTTGATTTCTCAAAAAGTCATTAGGTTCCATTTGCTCCATTCTAATTTTTAAGGAATTATTTTCTTCAGTGAACTTTTGGACCACCTTTTCCATTTGGCTCATTCTGCTTTTTAAGGCAGTCTTCTGCTCATTGGCTTTTTGGAGCTCTTTTGCCATTTGGGTTAGTCTATTTTTAAGGTGTTATTTTATTCAGCATTTTTGCAAGCTGTTGACTTGTTTTTCATGATTTTCTTGCCTCACTCTCATTTCTCTCCCCAATTTTTCCTCTACTTCCCTTACTTGATTTTCAAAATCTTTTTTGAAAATGGCCTAAGACCAGTTCATGTTTTTCTTGGAGGCTTTGGATGTAGGAGCTTTGACTTTGTTGTTTTCTTCTGGTTGTATGTTTTGATCTTCCTTGTCAGCAAAGTAAGATTCTATAATCTGAGTTTTTTCCCATTGTTTGCTCATTTTCCCAGCCAATTACTTGACTTTTTAATTCTTTGTTAAGGAAGGTCTCTGCTTCTAGTATGGAGGGTATACTGTCCCAAGCTTCATGTTTTCAGAGATATTTCTAGGGACATGCAAATTTTCAGTTCTTCCAAGGTTGTATGATCAAAGAAGTGTTTACTCCTCTCCTGGCCTTTGCTCTGGTATGTGAGTGACCACAAACACTCCTTTCTGCCCTGGAACTGTGAGGAGGGCTCCCCCTCCACAGCCACCACAAGCTCTGCCACACCAGTGCTCCTCCTCACCCCTGGACTCCCCCCTCCCAGGACTGTGACCCAGATCCAAGCAGGGCAAAGCAAGAGAATCCTGCCTCAGTGCCAGCAAAGAGATCCCTGCAATCCCCCTTTGATCAGCTGTTCCCCACCATTTGTGAGCAGAGCTCTGGAAGCAGCCTCTGCCACTGCTGCCAAGGCTGCGTGGTCCTGGGATTCGGGCTGTACAGAGTTCTTTTCTCACCCAGGTCCAACAGGCCTTTCCTACTGACCTGCTAACCTGTCTTTGCCATTTGTGAGTTGACAAGTCTGGAAATGGGCACAGCTGCCAGTGATTCAATCCCCTGAGGCCTGCTTTGCCTGTTTTGTGCTGGTGCAGCCCACGCTGGACTGGGCTCTGCTCCCAGACCAGTGGGAAAGACCCTTCCTGTCAGCTTTCCAGGTTGTCTTGGGCTAGAAATGTATTTCACTCTGTCATTTTGTGGGTTCTGCTGCTCTAGAATTTGTTTAGAGTCATTTTTTACAGGTATTTGAAGAGGCTTGGGGGAGAGTCCTTGCTTTTACTCCACCATCTTGGCACCATCCCTCCTTTAAAATTGTCTCCCTTAAAATTCAGCTCATACACCATCTTCTGCATAAAATCTTTCCTGATCCCACTCCTCCACCCCTAACCAACTGCTAATGTCATCCCTTACAGAATCACTCTGTGTTGGTCACATTTGGATGTTATGCATCTATTTACACATATGCACATATTGTCTGCCCTAATGCAATTGAACTTCTTTTGGGTAGGGACCATTTTTTTTTGTTTGGTCTTTTTGTCCTCAGTGCTTGTCATATAGTTTGCACTTTATAAATGTTAAATGCTTGTTGAAGAAAACAGTCTCTACCTTCATCTAGTAGGAAGGATAATAACAGGGTAGAGATAACCAAAAACTATTATCTGATAGGTGAACAGGAGAGGTCAAAACAGAATGAGATTAGATAATTAAGGAGTGATAAATCCTTCATGGTTCAGGAAAGGCTTCATGGAATAGGTGGCAGGCCCTTCAGCCCATCCTTGCAGAAAAGAAAAGATTTTCAAAAGCAGAGGAGATATGGAGTGTGATCACTCCTAGCATGGGGAAAGTGTCTACAAAATGTCTGGATCTGTTTGGCTGGAAGGCAGAGTGAGTGGAAGGGGTAGGATGAAGTAAGAATTGCACTGTAGATTTCAGGCAAAAAGAGGAAGACCTTGAATGCCAGGCTTAGGAGTTTATGTTTCATTCTGTGGATAATAGAGAGGCAGTGAAGAATTTTGAGCAGAGGAACGAGGTTGTCAGACTTGTAATTATCCTGTTGGCATTGCAAAAGATGTATGGGAAAGGGGGGAAACACGGCATGACACCTGGTTAAGAAGCTATTACAATAGATCAGATGAAAATAAGCAAGAGGAGGAAAGAATATAAATGAGGGACTGAAATATTATAGGAGACTTGCCCATGGATTATCTAGAAGCCAGAACAGACCAGCAGAAGTCAGTTGCTGTAACACCAAAAAGCTTCCCCTTCCTTCCTCTTCCCCATCACCCCCTTTGTATTCTGAAACTGTTAGTGCAGCTTTTCCGGAACACGAATTTTATAATTTATAATTAATTTATTTTTTATAATTAAAAAAGTAATAGATTTTGACTAATGTCTTTGTCCTGCTTAGCTTTGGGTTAGATGCCAATATTTAGTGGGAGGAGCTATATTCAGTGGAAAGAGTCTGGGGTGGGAGTCAGGCGACCTCAGCTACAATCCCGGGTCTGCTCTATGACTTAGGTCAGTCTTGGCATCACTTTCCTAGGTAGAAGCTGAACTAGATGATCTCTAAGGTACCTTTGTGCCTTAGGATTATAATTCTGTGCTCTCCCTTCCTTGCTGATTTCATGCCATAAAGGGAACTACTGGAAAAACGCCATACTCCGTTTTCCATGTCAGCTTGAATGGCTCCCTGCATGAACACCATTTAGCCTTGTCTGAGTACAGTATGAAAATACCATTTTCCTTTCTGCATCCCCTCCCCCAAACAAAACAACTTTGCCACTAAAGCTGAGCCACCTGGCAAAAGACATACAACTTTTTAATCCATGGTCCTTGTATTTTCTTTGACAGATGTCCATACCACAGTGCTCTAACTCATGGAAAGGCAAAACTTTCACAGTAGATGGCACAGTAGTTACATGGGCCATTCAGTGGTCTGGAAGAAGCCAAATGAATCATCTATACAGACTGTGCACACTTGAATTTTGTTGCCAAGGAGCATGTGTCATACATACCAGGAAGAAATATCAGTCTAGGTAGCTTAATACCTCGGACCTATGTGAATCACCATGGCCAATGTGATGGGGTTGGGGAGAAGTTCCTTCTTTTTAAGCAAATGTCAGTTATGTTCTAAGACTGCCTATGTGGGATTTGTTAATCATAGGAGGCATGTGGAAAAAAGGCATAGAAAATTGAGAAAATGGGATGAGGCAGGGGGCTAGAATTCACAGAAGAAAATAGGTGTGACATTTCTGTGGTATAGAAAAATTGCTATCTGGCAAACAAACAAATGAAATGAAATTGGGTAGTGATAGAACATAGGCAGCTAGGGGATGCAGTGGATAGAGTGCTGAGTCAGGAAGGCCTCAATTCTGATCTGGCCTCAGACACTTACCAGCTGTGTACTTACGCTAGTCACTTAACCCTGTGTGCCTCAGTTTCCTCATCTGTAAAATGAACCAGAGAAGGAAATAGCAAAACACTCCATTATCTTTGCCAAGAAAACTCCAAAATGGGGTCATGAAGAGTTGGATATGACTGAAATGACCAAACAACGTGATAGAACTCTTATCTTTAAGGGAAAGCCATATTACTCACGATGCCCACTGTTGTCTCCCAGCAAGAACCTCTGGGCACGTCTGCTGGATGAAGTGGGGGCCGAGTCACATTCTCATTCCACACTGAGGCATTGTAATAGTTAAATAGGGTCCAATGGGTGATGTTCTTGATTGCCTCTTCATTAGCAAGCTAGAATGGAAGGTTGACAAAGTCAGCTTTGAGTTTAACTGCATTGTGAATCCATCAAAGCAAAGCAACTTGCATGCTAGAGAAAGCCCAGGGTGAGGAGTCAGGAGAACAGGATTCTAGTTTTGAATGTGCCACCAGGCCTAGAACTCTAACCACCGTGTCACCTAGCTGCCCCTGGTGAAGTCTAGCAATAGAATAATATATTCATTGGGCTGGGCATGACTCACGTAAGTGATTATCCCCAAATAGCAATACTGAACCTGGGAGTAGCAAAGGATACTACATAGGCAGTGGCATGATTTTAATAGCTGGACGCCACCACAATTTCACAACCCCTTGGCCCCACCTTTCCAATACCAGGGTTTGAGGGAAGGGGACCTTTCTTCTTTGGCTCTCCTTTCCTCAATCAATGTAGGAATTCCTGAAAAGTTAGGAATTATGAGGAAAGGTTAAATGAACTGTGACCATTCTCTCAGAGAGGAGAAGGCCTCTTAGAGAAGGTAATAGAGGACTAGAATAATTTTCTTCAAATATTTAAAGATTTGTTAGAGAGAATATGATGGAAAAGCAGTGTGGAATGTAGATACAGACTTGGGTTCAAGTCTTTCTTTTGACACATACTGGCTGTGTAACCCTAGGCAAGTCACTTTACCCCTTAGTGTTCTGGGTAACTGTCTGAGACTGTAAGCTGATGGCCTACAAGGGTAGATGGAATTTCTTCACCCTGGAATTCCTTATACTGATGATGTAGTGGATCCAGTCCCTTTACCTCTGGAGCATTTACCATCAAAAGGCTTAAAGTCCTCAAGTGAATAGAATATCTGAAAGATGCCCAGGGACAAAGTTTTACCATCTTGATTTTGTAGTTATGGAAAATGAGGCAGTGGGCATAAAGCAGAGAAGAGGACCTAGATCAGTCTTCATTAGATGACACTGAAAAATCAAACCTCCAATGTTGAGGTTCAAAGGGGTCCATTGCTGGGAAAGGATCAAGAAGAATGTTTCACAAGAAAGTAGATGGATAAACAGGTGAGGGTGGGTTTATAGGGTGGAATGTAGTTCACAGGGAAGTTAGGGAGGAGAAGTAGGTAGTATAAGTGACCCAATATGGCATTTTACCCTGGGGTGGCCTTGAAGGATCCAACCTTTATCACTTGTTTTAATTTAAACAATTATTCGACACCTTTACACCAAAGCTTCCTCTCAGTTGCTAGCAAGAAGGATAACGTCTCTTCCTTGAACGTGGGGGGCCACGACAATGATCAATCATAGTCATAGGGACTATCTAGGTAGAGGTGACTCAGTGTTTTAGATATTAACAGTTTCTAGAAGTGTAAGATTTTAGAATAGGAAGGAACCTCAGAGATCACTTAATCTAATTATCTTAGTTTACAGATGAGAAAATAGTAATTTTACAGGCTTGGACAGCTGGGCAAGGTCATCAAGCTCATTGGTGCCTGAGTTGGAAGAGAAACTTGAGTCTCCTGATTTTCATCTTAGCCTTTTTTTAAACCATTCACCCTGTAGAGCAAAGAAGAAGTAATGCTCATTGATCTCCATTTTCAAAATCTGCCTTTTTAATTTGAGTATTAAAAGGGCTACTGGAACCTGAGAATGCAAGCAGCTTTTACTAGCAGGGATGTTGTCAGAATCACAAACTTTGAGTATGTTGGCATTGGAGGATGCAGCACCATGGTGTCAACCTCATTCTGGGAGGCAGTGGACAGAGCATTGTCCTTGGAGCAGGATCCAAGTCTTGGTTCTGATACTTATAGTTATGTGACCATGGCAAATCTCTGAACCTCAGTTTCCTCATCTGTAAAACTGAGATAACACTCATATTTCTTACCTCTTAGGGTTGTTGTATCTTCCATAAAGTGAAATTTTTAGGGGGTGAGTGGAATTGTGGTTTTACAAGTTTTAGGACCTCCCAGTGGCAAAACTCTCTCTACCAAGGCATATTGACACCTACTTGACAACTTATAGTTTTAGAGAATTGCTATGGGGTCCTGACTGGGGAAAAGCCCTAAAATACAGAAATAAGTGAAAAGCCATAAAAACTTAAACTCTGTGAAAGGTGGAAGCCCAAACATGGTGACCTGTTTACAAACCATAACTTAGATACTAAATCATAATTTAGACCCCAAGTCAAAACTTAATATATGAAAGCCAAAGCAGGAATATTGTGACTGGGACATGATCAATACACAGACTTATGTTGGGCATGACATTGGCTGAATTCCCAAGCTCATTACTAAGCAGAAAACCAAAAACATCCTCCAATCAGTGGTGAGGCACTCTCTAACTCCTCCTGCCTTTGTCTGATTTTTATAATTACCACAGAAATTTTGGGGTTCAGGAGCAGGGATTCACTGACTGGTCTGGCTGCTGCTATGATTAATATCTTGGCAGGGATCCATCATACTGTTCCAAATGTACATTACCCAAATTTATTGAACTACTACCTATAATCAATATGGAGATACTTGGCCTCTTCCTTTGATATTAAAAAGAATGCCCCACGATTATGAGGGAGGTTTAGGGTTCCCCAGCCAGGGGCATTCCAGACCTTATAGCTGTCCAAGATACTGAAGGGTTAAACAACTTGTCCAGTGTCATAGAGCTGGAGTGTATCAGTGGCACTTGAACTCAGGTCTTCCTGATTGAAAGGCTGGCTGCCTGGACATCATGCATACTGTCATTTAACTGAATATCAATGTAAATTGTTATCACCATCAGATTATAGATTGAAACTATAGTTCATATTAACTAAAAGAATAAAAATGACGAAATGTCAAATATTCTGGGAACATGCCCTTGGCAGTATTTGTGCCTTTTACCTTCAAATGGACGTCATCCATTAATGCCAACAGGAATGTGTAGAGGTTTCCAAGAAATAGAGCAAAGATGCGTCCTAGCTGCCACTTGAGCCCAATTCGAGGGTGGTAATTCTCCAAGGCAGCGATGGTTTCAAACAGTGGTGGACAAAACATCCCCAACAGGGACATTACAATTTCAACCTGCCAAATGGAGGATTAATTTTGAAAAAAAATCACTATTAATCAATGCTCATACAATCATAATGCCAAAATCCCAAGCACAGACCACCATTTTATTCCCATTTAGTTCACCAATGTTTTGACTTATGATGACAATATCAAATCCAGCTCCTTGCCTTATCAGGAGATCCTGTGATATGGTGGCTCAGATCATAGAGGGGACATTGGGAAATGAGAAATTCCTATTGCTCATGATTGAGCCTGATTGCTTCAGGTCTTCTTGACCTCTATCTTCTCTGAACTCCTATAGGATTGTCTGTATCACAGACCTCATCAGATGATTACATTTGATTAAGCATTGTCCTCTCCAGGAGGGGCTTATGTTACTGCTATTACTCCAGAAAGATGACCATTTTATCCTTCGCTGGTATTGGTGGTCATACAGTAATCATTTAGTATTGTTCGATTGCTCATCTGCTTGATCCCTGGGATGTTTAACCCATGAGTTAGCCTGAAGTTTTATACCCTTGGGGGGATGGAGAGGTGGGAGTAACAATAATATGGAGATGGAGTGGAGTACTGGAAACTGCCTGGTGACCTGGCATCATTATTAAAATCATAATAATAGCCAATGGCTATCAATATAATGCTTTAAGGTTTGCAAATCACTTTACATGTTATCTCATCTGATTCTCCTCACAGTCCTATAAGTTAGGCGCTGAGGTTAAGGTTAAGTGACATGTCCAATGTCACACAGCTGGTAAGGCAGGATTCAAATTCAGGTCTTCATGATGCAAAATCCAGTGCTCTATCCACTTCACCACCTAGCTACATCATGGAAATTTGTTGGAGTTTGTCCATTAGACTGTAAGCTTCTTGTAGGCAGGTACTGTCTTTTGCTTCTTTTTTTTTGTATCCCCGGTGCTTAGCATAGTGTCTGACACATAGTAGGCATTTGATAAGTGTTGAATGATTGACTGTGTTTGGAGGAACCATAGGGGTGTAAACGGTGGTTTAGAAAGGTTCACTTAAATCACATCCTCCTTAAGCCTTGGTTTGCTGGATTGGAGAGTCAAAGGACTGGGGTTCAAATGCCAGGATTGCTACCAATTTCTCAAGCAACGTTCTTGGCTTTAGTCTTCTTTCTAAATTGAGGGGGTGGTGGTGGACAAGATGACCTTAAAGATCTCCAGCTCAAAAGCTACTACCCTGTGATCCATGCAGTGCTCTTAACATTGCAGCCCCTTAGTGAATGAATGGATGGATGAATGCAAAACGTACTGTGTTGGAATATTGCACTCACCTACCTCCATGTCAGTATGAGTCCCTTTTATTTTGGATCCCCCATTCTTTTTTCTTTTGCAGGGGGGAAGGCAGGGCAAGTGGGGTTAAGTGACTTGCCCAAGGTCACACAGCTAGTAAGTGTGTCAAGTGTCTGAGGCCGGATTTGAACTCAGATCCTCCTGACTCCAGGGCTGGTGCTCTACTCACTGCACCACCTAGCTGCCCCTTGGCTCCCCCATTCATAAAGGCAGCTGGTGCCAAGGCAATGGGAATATCCCTCAATCAGAAGGGACTGTTTCATCATTTCACATAATCAAGGTACCCACAATTCCTTCCTATTAGCAGCAACAGGTATCCTCTTGCTGTGTTTTGAAACAATGCTCTGTTAACAATACAGATGGGGGCATGGCATCAGTGGCAGCAACAGATGCTGGGGTGAGTTTTCCTGAGGTCCTTCCTAGAATCACCCCAGTGGTCAACTCTGATGCCTCTGTAGTTTGCTAATAAGGCAGAATGAGGCAATGGTCACCACCACTGTATTCAGATGAACGGGCCCTGCTCAGTCCCTCTACTCCATCTACAATCCCTGTAGGCTGCTAGTTGTGGGATTTCCATTGGGAAATGACATCATGAGTTGCTTGGGTGGCTATCTCATATAGCTGCCCTCTACAACTCTTTTTTTTTGGCGAGGCAATTGGGGTTAAGTGACTTGATCAGGGTCACAAGCTAGTAAATGCTAAGTGTCTGAGACCATATTTGAACTCAGGTCCTGACTCCAGGGCTAGTGCTCTATCCACTGCACCACCTAGCTGCCCCTGACTCTGCAACTCTCGACATGCAAATAGGACCAGGGGCCACTTGAGTTTCTGCCTTTCATGCTGACTGTGAGGAACAAAACTGGGGATTATTGTATCACTGACCTTCACCAGGCCAGACTCCAGCCAAGGTGTGTAAGAATGCTCACCTGTAAGGACCACCCTGAGAGAATGTAACAGGATTTAGGAAGCTTCACTAGGACATAGTCTGTGCTACTTAGTTTCAAAATGAATTAGACGTGAATCTCTACTTTTAGGCCATTTTCTATTTCTCTACCTCATTTCCATATGTTTTTCCTTGGCTTTTAGGGCTGACCCAAATTTAATTCACTTTCTTTCTTTGTTGTTAAATCATCCACATTGTTTTTCTGTTCTTGACTTATCTCCCAACTTTCCATCCTAACCCTTTCCCTTTCTAGGCCTGTCTTTATATTCATCTCCTTGAAGTTAACTTATTTGGAACCCTGGCAGATTTCTCTATAAGGATAGAGGTTGGAGAAATTCATCCAGCAATTCATTTATTCTTTTGGCAGGCCTTTATACAGAAGGTATTATGTGCAAAGCAGTTAGTATAGTGTCATGGTCAGAGTGCCAGATTTTGGATGAGGAAGACCTGAGTTCATATCCCATTTGTGATACTTTCTAGCTGTGGAACCATGGCTAAATTACTTATTCTTTTATTGCCTTAGGAAGCTCTTTGAGACTTGTCATCAGAGTAGGTGGAGCTCCTATGCTAACAAAAATGCACTATGCCAGGTACAAAATTAAAAACTTGCTGGTCACTTGTCTACTTTGATCTACTTAATAGCTAACCCTACTAGAGAAATCCCAGCACCCTGAACCCAAGAACCTTGGGAATACCCAGGCTTCCAGCCCAGAGACCTCTGCCATCATCCTGAAAAGCCACCCCTGTGGAGATGCAGCCTGAACACTGCTCTTTCAGGGGCTGCAGCCTCTGCTACTGAAGACCCAGAAAGGAAAGTTCTTGCCACTAAAGTCCTCATCCTGTCAAATGCTTCAACATCAGAAACTAATTTCATTTTATCAATAGAAATGACATGAAAGAAGAGGCATGGCCATTGGCTTTGCTGTTGCACCCTAAAGATCATGGGACTTTCCCAACTAACTTGTCACTGAAACCTTCCATGGGTTGTGTTCCCCATTAGAATGTGATCTCCTTGAGAGCATGGATTGTCCCATTTTTCTATTTGTATGCTCGGGAGTTAGCATGATCCTTTTTTTTTACACACAGTAAACTAACTTCCTTCATTCATCCATCCAATAATCTGTGCATTCTGTTTGACCTGTTTAATTTCTTCAAGCAGCTGGCATTCCCTGCTTTGGTAAAATAATGATTCAACAAACATTTACCAAGTGCCTACTATGTGTCTGGGATTTTACTAGGAGGCCCTGGAGACTGCAGAGACTAAAATGAAACAGTCCTTTCTTTCAAGGAGATTCTATTTTATTGGAGGAAATGCAATATATGATAAAAGCCCATTTGAACTCTGGTTCTATTAATGATTATTCACACAGGGTTGAGCTGACCTTCATCTTGTACCACCTATTTCCCAGGGTTGTTATAAATGTTTAATGAGAGAGTGAATTCCAAGTACCATAGAGTTAGCTAACTAGGAGAAAGACGAGGAATAGGGACCGGAGTGGGGAGAGGAGCAGCAGGACAAAACTGGGAGTAACCCTGACTTTCTTCAAAGATCACCCCATGTGAGTCCTAACCTGATCCCTCCCAGGTGCTCGTGCTGCCTCCCCACTGAAATCACCTTGTGTTTACTAGGTAGATATTCTTTATTTTCTTATACCTTTTATTTTCTTATACATACTGTTTTCTGTGATTGAATGTAAGCCCCTTGAGGGCAGGGGTTGTTCTGGTTTTGCCTTTGAATCTGCAGCACCTCATATTTGTTGTTGTTGTCATTTCAGTCCTGTCTGACTCACCCTGACCCCATTTGGGGTTTTCTTGACAAAGATACTGGAATGGTTTGCCATTTCCTTCTCCAGCTCATTTTACAGATGAGAAAACTGAGGCAAACAAGGTTAAGTGACTTGCCCAGGGTCACACAGCTAGTAAGGGTCTGAGGTTAGATTTGAACTCAGGAAGATGAATTTTCCTGATTCCAAGTAGTGATCTATCCGCTGTGCCACTCAGATGCCCTTGTTCAGTTGTGTTAGACTCTTCATGACCCCATTTGGGATTTTCTTGGCAAAGATACTAGAGTGGTTCACCATTTCCTTCTCCTGTTCATTTTACAGATGAGAAAACTGAGGCAAATAGGGCTAAGTGACTTGCCCAGGGTCATACAGCTAGTAAGTGTTTGAGGCTGGATTTGAACTCAGGTCCTCCTGATTCCAGGCCTGGCACTCTATGCATTGTACTGCCTAGCTGCCCCAAACCTAGTTTGCCTATCACCAAAAAGTGCATAATCACTGCTTATCAATTGATCTTGTAATTAGAGTGGGAATGAGTTTGCTAAGCAAGTTAATATGGTAAACAAGATCAAAAGGAAGAATATTTAATTGATTTCTGAGATCCAACTATTTCACCACACTCTAGAAGCACGCATTCTAAACTACAGGTAATTGATACACTAATTATAAATCTGCCTTATCTGTTTATTGAAGAAGGTTCCCTTAAGGAACTCTAACAGGTAACGCTCAGAAGCTAAGTTCAATTTGCTCATGTATGTGTGTGTGTGTGTATGTCTAAAACAATCTGTAGTTCAGGCTTTCACAGATTCAGATTGACTTTGCTTGTCCACAACTCTGCCGACCCTAGTCAGTCAGGTTTCACTGTGTGCACCATTTGACACAGTGTAAGTGGTAACTCAGCCTTTTCCTTCTTACCTCATTCCTTTCATACCAGCTGACATTTTGCATTTTGGAGAATTCCTGGGATCGCTTCACCACAAAATAAATGAGATACCCACTTCCACACAAACAGCAGATGATGAGGAAGTTGGCTAAAACCCGGAGGAATCTGGTCAGGTGGATATTTTCTTCTTTGTTGCTTTCTTGTTCATCGACAATAGACTCCTTATGTATATATTAAAAAAATCAACAAAAAATAATGACTGAGTAACTTGAAACTGTAGCCTGGCCTTCAGACTCCAAATGGAAGGTATGACCAGGCATCAAAAGTTACAGTCACTACAAACTCCCTAAGAGCAGGAACCTTAGACATTTTTGTATTCCTGAATCAGCACAATGTTGTGTGATCCATTCCACTCAACAAATATATATGAGGCACTTACTAAGTGTAAGCCTAAAGGCAAAATTGCTGGCTTTGGAATTGGGAAGACCAGAGTTCAAGTCTTATCTGTAATGTCAGCCCTGTGACCATGGACAAGTCACAACCTCTCAGGCACCTAGGTAATTTTCTAAGGATGTTAAGTTATGCTTGAGTCACTGATCTGCGTCAGTAGAGGCAGCTTTCACATTGGGAGCTTCTCAAAATGATAAAATCATGTAACTTGTACCCCACTTTCCCCCAACCCCCTAACATTTAAGGTACTCAGCTAGAATCTGAGAATCTAAATAAAACTGTCTCCGTCCTCAAAGAGCGGACTTTCCTTGGTATTTAGTCGAACACTTGCTGAAGGAATGAGTATTAGGACCAAACTGTAAGCCTTGCAGGTCAGTCTCTGGTTTTAAATATCAATATTTGATGGTTGTGTGCTGAGAATACTACTTTCTATTTCTACTATGGCTACTTAGTAAATTACCTCCTTCTCACCTGGGAGGGGTTCTTTTAAATCCAACAGTAAGTGTTTATTGAGCACCTGCTATATACAGTGCCTGTGGCAGATACAGGACAAGTAGGAGATCTGGTGGAGTTAAAAGTGTATTTGGGAATGCAAGACTGGCAGGCCCTTTCTTGTGGAAAGAGTATAGTAAGGAGACCTCCCAATGTTATCTTTGTCATTAATGATGTGCTTCATCTTGGCTCTTAATGTTGGTAAAGGACTTTTCATACATAATATCATTTGATTCCCATGGCAACACTGTGAGGTCAGTGTTCTAGGTATTATCATCCTTATTTTATGGATGAAGAAACAGGTTCAGAGAGGTTAGGGGATTTGTCAATGGTTACACAACTACTGTTAGAGGTGGGATTCTTGACTCTACTACACCCCAGTGCCTTTCCATGTTGTCTCTCACTGTGTGACCCCGGACAAATCTCAGCTCTTTTATTGGCCTCAGTTTTTTTTTAATTAGTCAAATGATGGTGTTGGGCTATATGATCTCCAAAGACCCTTTCAACTCTGAGATGCTTTGCTTCTACAATTCTATTAGTTAAACAAAAGAAAGCATAAGAATAGAAATGAATTCTGAGGAGAAAGAGTCTCATGCTGCAGCAGAGGGCTCAAAATAGGCAGGGGAAGATTTTGGTGGAAGTAAAAATTCATTGGAACCTTGAGGTACTTTTCAATAGTTAGAGATACAGAAAAGCAGAGCAGATGCATGGAGGTGGGAGTTAATATGCTGTGTACATTTGGGAAAGTTGTGGAGAATTGTCTGGTGCAAATGATTTGTGTTGGAGGTCAGTGGGAAATGAGGTTATTGAAGATCTTGAAAACTAGGCAGAAATTTTGACTTGATTCAGTAGACAATAAGGAACCACTACTTTGTGACATTCTCCAAAAATAATAGGCCTGGGTCGTTGTTCCTGTAGAATTATTTGGTCACCAATGCATGTTCCTAGTAGTTGGATAAGACAGACCAGGGAGACTGTGGGCAGTGTCATCCTTAGACACAATTGTGAAGTAGATCCCTCTCCTGTTGTTCTTGTGTCATTTTAGTCATATCTG